>NC_141627.1:12939030-13241530 GCF_047967505.1 Dipteris shenzhenensis | reverse complement strand
GATGCACAAAATGGTAATGCTGCATAGAATTCACAGCAGCAATCACAAAATATTAGTGGACCTGTAGTGTCCTCTAGCAGTTGTTCACATACTTTGCCATGGACAGGCAGATTGAGATCAGGAAAATCTCCTCAAAGCAATACAGCTAGTGGTATGCAGGTATCACGAAAAGGAAAAGAGAAGGTAGATCAGCCCATGTTTGATGTTTTATGTGGATGGTGAATCCAGTCGCTCAGAACAGAGCATTGATGATGAGTTGGGTATTCCTTCTGTTGTTACACCTGGAGTAAGGAAGACCAAGGATGTTTTGAGAGCACCTGGAAGTGAGCCTATTTTGCGCAGGTCTACTAGAGCTAGGTATCATGTGGATAGGCTGAAATATGATGGATTTATAGCCATTCACTATGCCTATATGGTCAAAGTGATACAGGAACTAGACCCCACTTCTTTTGAGGAAGCCATGGGAAAAGAAAAATGGGAGAAAGCCATGGATGAAGAAATGGATGCCTTGGAAGCAAATGCTACATGGGAATTGGTGCCTTTGCCTAAAGACAAGAATGCAATTGGTTGTAAGTGGGTTTATAATGTGAAGCACAATGCAGATGGTTTTGTGAACAGATACAAGGCAAGATTAGTTGTCAAGGGGTATGCACAGACATATGGCATTGATTACGAAGAAACATTCAGTCCGGTTGCAAGGATGGCAACTGTAAGAGCAGTCATTGCTATGGCTGCATCAAAGGGATGGTCTTTAAATCAGGTGGATGTAAAGAATGCTTTCTTGCATGGTGATTTACAAGAAGAGGTCTTTATGGAGCCACCAGGTTATGTTCATGAAACTCTAAAATCCTACGAAGCCATGAGGCACATTTTAAGCCACTTCTTACAATATACTTATGTTTATGAAACTCTAAAATCCTACGAAGCCATGAGGCACATTTTAAGCCACTTCTTACAATATACTTAGGAGCTAGCCAAGCATTCTATTACTTTTCTTTCTTCATTCTAGAAGAAGGAGCAAGAGCAAGAGCAAGAGCAACAACTGCAATCTTTCACTTCTCACTTGAATCTTTCAGGTACCATCTTTCTTTAAAATTTTTCAATCTTTGATTGCTAGAGTTTTTAATTTTAATTAATGAAAAAAAAAGAGAGGACTAAGAGGAGGAGGAGGAGGTGGAGGAGAAGGAGGGGTTGCACGGCCGTGGAGGAGTGAAGGGAACGAAGGGCGAGCAGGAGGAGCGATGGGTGAGCATGGTCGAGTAGGCGGGGGACAATGAGTAGGAGGAGGGGTGAGGAGCAGGAGGTGGAGGGAAGGGGCAGTGAGCAGGAGGAGGGGCGAGTAGCAAGAGAAGAGGCGGGGAGTAGGAGGGCGGCAACAACCAAGGAACGGACCATGAGCAGGAGGTGGAGGGAAGGACAAGGAGAGGGGGGGGACTGAAGGGAGGGGCGACCATGAGAAGGGAGTGGCGGCTGGGAAGTGGAGGAGGGGTAGAGGTGGAGAATGGAAGTGGAGGAGCAATGGAAGTGGAGAAGGATGGAGGTAGAGGACGGAAGGGAGAAGAAGTTGCGAGAAGGGAGGGGTGGCTGAGGGCGAGAAGTGGAGGAGGGGTAGAGGTGGAGAACAGAAGGGAGGAGGAGGAGTGAAGTGGAGGTGGAGGGCAGGAAGAGGATAGTCAAAGGTAGAGGTGGAACGAAGGGGTGGTTAAGTGCAGCCTCGGGAAGGGAGGGGCGACTGAGGGTAGGAAGTGGAGGAGGAGGGCAAGAAGAGGTGCCAAGAAAGGGCTAGTAGGGGTAGAGGTAGAGGATGGAAGGGAGGGGCGGCTTATTGCAACCACGGGGAGTGGAGGAGGACAGTCGAGAAGTGGAGGAGGTATTGAGATATGGTGCCATGAGCACATAATTAAAGGCTAAGGTATGGTATAGGAATGCATTAAAGTAGCCACCTTAGGATTTGGACTACATGGTGTAAAGATGTGGATCGAGGACATCCACAAGGAGAGATGTGGATCAGAGGATCCTACAAGTTCTGACTATTCTAAGGCCTATCATGTATTGTTGATTATGCACATTACAATAGATTGAGTGTTTCCTATTTGGTGTGTCTCTCCTCATGGTTTTCACTATATGCTTTGAGCCTCCATAGTCCTTACATTGATCTTATGTACACTAGGCTTAACATGATCCCACTTTATTCACATGGTATCAGAGCTTACGTTTAGTTAAACCTAGATTGAGATTGAGAGATCTATTCTATTAATTGAGAGAGACAAAGATAGGGACTCAAGAGATAGCTTTGAGGAGACACTTCCTAGCACATCAAGCAACTTCAACGTGCAATAGGCGCAACTCAACGGTAAGGCACCAAGTGACATTTGCAATAGCTCAACATTCTAGACTGCTTTGCCTCCGCTATCTACAATAGCTCCAAATCTCAAACGTCCCTCAACGACCTGACTCGTCCACGTCCACCGAGCACTTCCCAAGGGCTACCATTCCATCTGCAACTCGACTCCATTATGAGATTCACAATGACGTGATGAGAGGGGGATCTGCTAAAGCCTCACAGCTAAGCAAGGCCAATTGGCTCAGCCTTCAATGGGGACCGGATGTAACTAGAGCCTATATATTGGGCCTGTCTCTTTTGAATAAACTCTCCTTCGCTTCACTTGCTCAATCCTTCTTGCAACTCCAACATGTTGTATCAAAGCATTGGTTCACTATCCTTGAGATCTCTTGGAGTGCCATGTCATCATCTTCTTCCTCACACTCTCTTGGTCTCCATTTTTTCCTTTTTTGAGAAAAATTTCCAAGCGCTTGTTCTTCCAATGTAGGGGACCATTCTCCAAACCATTTCAACCACATAGATTCCCCTAATATAGGCACACTTCTACAGCCTATGCTGATACTCACTTCATCCCGCACCATTTTTGTCAATTCAGCTTGCTGGAGCCACTATTTAGGCAACGTTATGAGCTACTTTCTGGTGAATTTTGAGGGCAAATGGTCAAGGGAATGAGGAGAAACTAAGAAACAGTAGTCGGGTTTGAAGAAGACATGTTTTTCGAGGTGGAGAAGATGTTGGTGCCGCTGGAGGTGTGAAGCTTCATTTGCTCTGAGACTTGCACTGAGTCTTCTACTTCCAAGTACCTTTTATTGGGCAAAAAATTCCCTCTACTTGATGCTTTGTGGAGTGAGGTAGCAATCCTCCAAGGTTCCTCTGTTTTTTGCAAGCATTTCTAGACTATTTTTAAAGTTTGATGCTATACTAAATGCTAAGATGATTCTTGAGGAGTTAAAGTATAGATTAGAGATTCAAAGATTCCTTTTTCAGCTCACTTGAATGCAGTTTTCACCTTTTATGTTGAGGATTGAGGTTATGATACTTTGAAGTGGATTTCAAGTCATACTATCGTGTTGACTAGTTGACTAGTGTGGATTGACCATGACAAGAGCTTACATGAAGGAAGAATGTATCGTGACTTGCATGATTATTTCCAATGGATATGATTGGATCAAAGGTCTCAACTACAACCATTATGATTCTTATTTTGAAGATGCCTTAGTTATGGTTTCAGTATCTTTCATGATGTATGAAATGTACTTGCATTTGGTTGACTATACCTTGCCATACAATCATGACCACCTCTTGTACAAGAGTAGACACTACCCTTGCATGACATAGCAGCAATGGTGAAGCAGATCTCATGGATGAAGCCCTGCAAGGTTAGCCAAGAAGAGGAGAAGAAGATGAAGGAGAAAATGAAGAAGATAAAGGAGGTGAAGGACAAGATATGCCATCAAAGGGGGGTATTTCCCCACATCTTCAATTTAGAATTTTTGTGTGTGTGGTCAATAAGTGTTCTCTACCTTGGGATGTCCCCCTCAAATGATTGTTAGTCTTATGTGTTACTTTATTAATTCTAAGGGTATTCCCATGCATAGTCATTGTCTATCTCCCCATTGTAAAGCAACAAACCAAAGTCACCAGAGTGAGATCATGTTGGGATGAGGATGCCCAAATGATTCTACTACTAATGCAACTAGAGTGAGTACTAGGTTGTGGATCATGTGTGTTGCCACTAGATGTGGGTAAGCCATGAAGTTTCCCATGGACTACTGCTAGGGTTGAGGTCATTAATTTGTGGGGGGAAATGAAGGACAAATTGATGTAATGGGATCGAGAGTCCTAAGGCCTAAGGTTGTGAGTATGTGAGCACATGGTGTGGCTAGATAGGTGTCAATAGGTATGATTGAGTGAATCTAGGTGTGTGGTGTGTGATTGAGAGAATCATGGAACTGATTGAGAGATTTGTGGATCTAAATGCTCTACTGAGCTCACATGTGATGTCACTATTGGATGTAACTGGAGCCTATATACTGGGCCTATCTCTCTTGAATAAACTCTCTCTTTTGCTTCACTTGCTCAATCCTTCTTGCAACTCCAACAGCTACCACACCTTGAATGTCTCTCCCACACAAATGCTCACCTTTTCTCTATTTGATGCATATTTTGCATTGTATAATGAAAAGACAACACCTTTCAAGTCACCATCTTGCAAACCATCTTGCACCACCTTTGTTTGACGGCAGTGGTGATTTGTGAATCGGCTCTTCAACTTTGAAGTGTTGCTTTCAAGCTTTGATGAAGGACACATGAAAGCTTTGACAAAGGACACAGGCATCAAGACTCACAAAGGCTCAAGTAATGCTCATGCTTTAGAAGTTAGGAGCTAATGCCAGAGTTGGAGTTGTGAGAGAGGAGTCTCTTCAAAGATAGGGTGGCAAATTTGAAAGTGATCCATTTGATGGAAGATGATGATCTTTGATTAACATTTTATTGCAATAATATTAATAATACATAGAAATAAATAAACTTTTATCATATTCACTCATGTAAATAATTATAAACTTGTCCTTAGACAATATTGACTAGTACTTCAAAGAGGATTATTGATTCAGCTTTGATTTTCAAATTATTTCTTTTAAATGCCCTTAAAATCAAGATTGCCGTAAAATTTTACCCTTGTTAAAACATTCCTCACACCGCGAGTAATTATATTTAAGTGTTGAATGACACAAGTAAACATAAATATCCAAGACATATATGTTCGAAGAAATGTACAAGAAAAATGTACAAGCCATACAAAGCTGCAATGGCTATCCATGTCATTGTAATGCTAATCCTATGAACTCTTGTCTCTTGGTCAACCTTCACATAAAAAATTGGGATTCGGAGAGAAGCCTCAAACTAGGGAAATGTCAAGAATTGAGATTGGACATGGCTTATTAACAGTCACTCAAGATTGGACATGACTTGTTAATCGTCACTCTGAACTTTAGAGATCTCACTAGTCAGTTTAAGTAAAGATCAGTCGAATTGTCAAAATTAATGACAGGCCTTTATAATCATCGCGCAAATTCACAATCTCTAAATGCAATTTGAAACTTCTACATTTTACAACTGTAATGACCAATTTGCATTGTTTAACTTTGAATTTCAAATTTCAAATTGTAATTTGTAGCTAGATGAAACTTGGATAGTAGATACTAGAGTATAGATACCCTCAATCCTTTGATGTTAGACTTCAATAGTAAGTTAGTCTTCAGGATTTTCATATATCCTACAATTTTATCATCTATGTACTATAAGACTTCAATCGCGTCGGATGTGACACCGGGGAACAAGAATGCCCATATTTGCATGTGGATGTTATGTATGTGAAGGAAAAATCATGGGGCGCCAACTCCCTTTAGTTAAAAAAATATATCAAAATCTTGAGTATGAGATGAATTTGAAAATATGCCATGAGTAGAAATTGGTCAAATTAACATGGTTGTGTTCTACACTAAAAGAGCTTCAAATATGTATTTACACCTTGAAATTTAGGTAACACATGAAAAAGTTGCATTAATTTAAAAGGAGATGGGTTTTCATATTTTAGTGTATTTTTTATTTTCTCCCCCCATCCAAAAGATCGTCCCCCTTGGGCCTTACATATTATGAAAAATATGTACAAATTTTAAAATCTTGCATATTTTTCAATTTATATGCCTCATATTTTGTGGGTGGGGGGACATGAGATTTTCATTTTTTTCCCTTGCATATTTAAAATTTTAAAGGAAATCCATGCGTATTATATATGGACCTTGTCCCCCCATACCCTAGATTTTGGATGAGGGTAGTGACAGAATACATATTGAGTTGGCGCGCCCCAAGGGAAAAATGCACAATGTACATCCGCATCCGTATATCCCACCGTCGAATAAGCACCAAACTTTCCAAGGGTCTTAAAACAATTAGTTTTAATGTCCTTGCAAAGTATCTAGTGGATCAGATGTCGTGTGTGCCACCGGGGAACAAGAATGCACATATTAGCATGTGGATGCTATGCCATATGAAGGAAAAATGCACAACAGACACCGACATCCATATATCCCATCATCGGATCAGCACCAAGCTTTGCAAGTGTCTTAAAACAAGTTGTTTTAATGTGCTTGCAAAGTGAAATGTGCATCGGATGCCAGATGTGACACTAGGGAGCAAGAATGCCCATATTTGCATCTGGATGATATATATGTGAAGGAAGAATGCACAATGGACATCCGCATCCATATATCCCACCGTCGGATCAGCATCAAAATTTGCAAGGGTCTTTAAAACATTGTTTTCAATGTCCTTCCAAATCTTTATGTGATTGGATGCTATATGTGCCACTGGGGAGCAAGAATGCACATATTCGCAAGTGGATGCTACGTGATATGACAGAAAAATGTGCAATGGACACCAACATCCATATATCCCACCATCGGATCACCACAAAACTTTGCAAGGGTCTTAAAACAAGTTGTTTTAGTGTCCTTGCAAAGTGTAAGGTGCATCGGATGGTGAATGTGATACCGGGGAACAAGAATGCTCATATTCACGTGTGGATGCTATGTATATAAAGGAAACATGTGTAACGGACACCGAGATCCATGTACCACACCGTCGGATCAGCACCAAACTTTGCAAGGGACTTAAAAAAAGTTTTTTTAATATCCTTGCAAAGTGTGAGGTGCATCGAATGCCGGATGTCTCACTAGGGAACAAGAATGCCCATATTTGCATGTGGATGCTATGTATGTGCATGAAAAATGCACAATGGACATTCGCATCCGTATATCTCATCGTAGGATCAGCACCAAACTTTTCAAGGGTCTTAGAAAAATTGGTTTTAATGTCCTTCGAAGTATCAAGTAGATCAGATGCCATATGTGCCACCGGGAGCATGAATGCACATATTTGCACATGGATACAACGCGATATGAAGAAAACATGTGCAATGAACACCGACATCCGTATATCCCACCATCAGATCAGCACCAAAATTTTTAACTTGCAAACAAAAACACACTACCAAATCTTCTTGCTAGAGCCCAAGCTCTGATACCATGTAAGAAAACAATACAACGTCTATGCTCAATAGATAACAAGATCTCGTACGCAAGAGAGAAAACAGATAGTATGGAGAATCAAAAATTTGATTACTATAGAACTGATACAATAGATGGCACTGCCTCCCAGCCATGCGCTCCTGTGAGAGAAGCTTTGATGGCATGCTGGAAATAGTAGAGAACGGAGGCTGGATGCTAAGGAATCAGGGTTGCTATAGCTAGTGATGAAATGGGCTTCAGGGGCTTGCTCTTGTATAGCCACCATTTGTAGTCAGTTAGACCCAATTTGGTGATCGACCCAGTCTACCCAAAACGGTCGACTGGGGTTCGGTCCCGAAATAGGCCACCGACCACACAATAGAACCGTGGCGCAAAATAGAGCAACTAACCTACAGTTACGTTCAGCCCAGAGTCATTCGGATCATCTGGGGCTCCAAACGGGCCCTGCAACCCGAGAGTGGGCTGCCTCAAGAAATGCTCCGTCTACCCTCAATGCGGTCAGTCATGGGATGCCTCAAATGCCTTCTCCTCATAAGGGGGACTTACAAGAAGGGTTAGCTGGTTCCCACGTAGTAACACGAGAGTGGAGCATTGATATCTAACAGTAACACACTCTTCTAATTTCCTAGGTGACCATCCCTTTTCCTAAATAGAGTTATATATCTTAACTAGAGAATGAGATTTCCTATATAGGAATGCAACACCCACGTCTTATTTCATAGGTGAAAACATCTTTTTCCTATATAGATGTATCGATTTCCTATATAGAAATGTAACACACTCATCTAATTTCCTAGATGACAACCTCTTTTCCTAGATAAAGGTATGCATTTTATCTTTTTCCTAGATAGAGGTATCGGTTTCCTATATAGAAATGTAATGCACTCATCTAATTTCCTAGATGACAACCTCTTTTCCTAAATAGAGGTATGCATTTTATCTAGGGAAGGAGTTTTCCTAGATATACATACCAAAATGCCTAGTTATATATAGGAAATTTCCTCCTTTTTCCTAGTTTGTGAGGTTTTCCCTATATAGTGAACGTCTAGAAGTTCCTTGTGTTTGTCTCAAGGTTCAAATCTCTGGTCTAGACATGATGTGGAATTTCTTTGGGTCTAGCCATGGCAAGGGTGAACATGATGGATGCAGTGCTATTATTAAGCAAGCTCTATTTAAACACCAATTAGAATGCCCTCAAGAAAAACTCAATGATGCCCATGATGCTGTAACGTGGCTTACAACCAACCTCTCCACATGTGCACATTCAACATACAGTAAACAAAGCCTTAAGAATACTGTAGTACACAGATTGTTTCATGAAGTGAAAGTGGATGAAGTGCAAAGGAGAAGTCGGCACGATTGCGAGAAAATTAAAGCAGTTTGTGGTATGCACAGCATATGGGGATTTTCAAACAACCAATTGATTAAGAGGAGAAAACTTTCTTGTTTCTTCAGTGCGTGCATCACAGGGGATCATGAGACAATTGTGAGAACATTGCAACTGCGAAGACATGGGAGCGAGTTCAAATTTTTCCTCTAAGTTCAGATGGAGTGACAAACAATGGAGAGACAAATGACTCACCATAGTTTGGGGAGAGTTCTGATGACCTCACTGACTGTCTGGAAGAGGGGGATAACTTTTCAGTTGTCGTAGATTCTGGGAGAATGAGGAAGATGATCCATACTTTCTATTGCAATGCACAAAACCTAAGTACAAGATTGAGGAAACATTTAAGGATAATTGGGGAACAATGTATGAGAAGTGGGATGTACTAGTCGGAGCTTTTTAGTACAAAAAAACATCCAAGAGAGGCCGCAATTACAAACTACTACATAAGAGTCCACAAACATGTGTGTACTCTCATCTAGTAAGAGCTATTAAGTTCCAGATGCAACCTGTGCCACAATGAAAGAAGGGAAAGAGTGTCTTCAAATTGGATTTAGACACGCATGAGCACATCTTGAGGTGTCTTGGAGTTGTGGACGAGGATGACTGAGATAGTACTAAGAAAATGTATGTAGTCTCATTGCAAGGAAACAATATGTCCACTTGTCCTACAAAATAGAATTTGTATTGAGACTATTTCTTTTTAGTATATCCCAAACAACCACTGTGCTGGTTTTATTAAATTATTTTTATAAATCCCAAACGATAAAACCCATGCTTGTTTTTAGTATATCCCAACAACTACTGCGTTGGTTTCCCATAACGAATCCACACATCCTACAAATCCATTCATCTTGTAATAATAGAAGCAAACCATCGCACTGGTGGCTATTCATATCCTAGTGCAAACCAACCACTACACTAGTGATAACTTATCATGCACTACTATTGTGCTATCCCTACACTACTACCGTGCTATCCTAAAATTTGTTGCACAATGCTATACTAAAACAGTGCCCAAGCTTAGACTGTTTATCTTTTCGTTAACCATCAGATTTCATCCCATGGTTGCTTTTAGTATATACCAACAACCACTACACTGGTTTCCCATAATGAATGCATTCATCTTGCAATAATAGAAGCAAACCACCACATTGGTGGTTGTTCATATTCTAGTGCAACCAACCACCGTGCTCGCAATAACTTATCTTGCACTACTACCATACTATCCCTACACTACTGCCATGCTATCCTAAAATTTGTTGCACAATGCTAGTGCCCTTTAGACTGATTATAGTTAACTGTCAGATTTCAACCACCAGGCTACTTAAAACATTTAAGTACTAACATGGAAGCAGGTCGATACAAAATCAGGTATTACGAGCACCATGAGAATATCCACAAGTTTAAGAAATGTTTGCAAGATTTTTATTATTTCAAAACATGACATTTTGCTTTTTCAAGGAAATTCCACGCTCCCAACTATCTTATCAACCTCTCTATAGCAAGCATCTCCCAACTCTTGAGACCAGTCTACTACACAATGGTAGACCTCTTCACACACTTAGATTACACACTGCTTGCTTGACTTTGCCGATTTATATGCCCATAGTAATTCCTCCTTTTGTTGGAGGTCCTCTTCATCTTGGTCTTTGCGGTCTATACATTTTCGTGCCTCTATCATGTCTTGCTAAAAGAAACCTACATCATGAGCTTGACAAGTACCTTAAAGGAGCAGGAAAAACAATAGCCAAGGAAATTAATATTCACCATCTATGCAGACTCCAAGTAATAAACCCACCACCGAAGCATGTTCTCCTTGCAGCTATTTTCCTCCTTCTCTGGCTCTGTTTCTACAAGGATTTCATCCAACATCGTTTTTAGATAGAACAAAAGCATTCCAAAGTCTTTTGGGTATGCCATAGATTTGTAGTAGGTGGATCGGTGTACAGAGTTTGGGGGCTAGATTTTGTAATGGGCTCTTAGTTGTATCTGCACTACACTTAAATAGGGAGAGAGTTCATGGAGCCCGACCTTCTCATTCTTTAGTCTCATTAGTTATCTAATCTAAATCTTTTGTCTCACATTAGTTGTCTAATCAAGATCTTTCGTCTCACATTAGTTGTCTAATCGAAATCTTTCGTCTCACATTAGTTCACTAGTCAAAATTTTTTAGTCTCACATTAGTGATCTAATCGAAATCTTTTGTCTCATTATTATCACCATGCTGTCATGGATCAAAGGACACTATCTAGTCACATAGCTGAGAAAACATTGCCCAAGTAAACTTTGGAGAAGATTAACAATTCAATAGATTACACACAGATTACATAGATTACAATCTTAAAGACTCCTTTACTTCAGACTACATCTCAAGGACTCCTTGCTGAGCTCCCTGATTGTAGGCTTGGCCCTCCTTGCTCCTTTCGAAAATGGGGCTGGTTCCTTCCTACAGGGGCCCAACCCTTCCCTTCATGCCGCTTCCTCTTTCCTTGATTTGAGCTTCTTGGTTGTAGCCTCGCACTTCTTGCTCCTTTCCTAAAGGGGGCTTGGTTCCTCCCTTTAGGCTCCTTTTCCTCGCAGTCAGGTTCGGCCTTGGCCTTCTTCAATTTGTGCTCCTTGTCTTTAAGATCTTTTGCCCAAATGGCAAATTGAGCTGCAGCATCTACTTTCTCGTCATAGATAGCTATAGCAGGCAAGAACATTTGATCTTTCCATGACCTAGGCAATGGCAAATGAAATTCTCTACAGCTGGATTTTGTATGCACAAACACTCCAAAGCAAAAAACGTGCACAGGGTGGTAGCACGTAGGCCATCGAATACAGTAGTCATCTATGATGGGGGTATGGTAGACCATGCATTTTAGACCCTGCTGCATAGTAGGATAGGCATCTGATTTAAACTATTGTGGCCATCAATACCACAGTCTTGCTCTGTACATGATGAAGTTGCTTCTTGATTCCTTCCCTCATCCTAAGGCTGTGGATGTTGTGACATGAAGTTGGGGGTAATAAACTTCACGCACCTTTTCACTTCCTACTGCTTTCAAACTAAGTGATAGAGATATTTATCACTAGGAAAGGGACGCTAAAAAGAATCTTTTATACCAAGAGACCACACCATACTTTCCTCCCTTAGATGAGAATGAAGATGGTAACATCCCAAGTGATGTTATACTCAAGCATAGGGAGAAGGAAAGGATCAACGGAAGCCATAATCTCAGCAAACCGGTTTGCACCAAAGAGAAGAGTGTACATTGTTGAAAGAAGATCTTATGGCTCAACATGACATGAACTGATATATATTGAGGAGTTTGAAGGGGCTGATTGGGTCGGATGGGTAGGTTGCAAGGAAACATTGCACCTCCTTCATAGATACCTTTACAATTAGCTCAAAACACTCTTCAAAATATCATAAGACATAGAGACCCATAACTTTCAGTAGAGACATGATATTAAGAGACCATTCAAGATCATAGAAACTAAATCATCATCTTCCACTGGCGACCCAATAGAAGCAAGTGCATCTGCAATCTTCTTCACCTTCATGTGGTAGTCATTGATGCTCATATTTTCTCTGTGCACATTATGCAACTCCTGAGCTGCATTTTCCTAGCTTGCGTATTTGTGCTATACATTTTTGTCAAAGTATCCCATGCCTCCTTCGGCATGCTTGCATCTTGAATATGCACAACCATAGAATATGAAATACTGATAGACAGCCAGTACATAACTTTTTTGGCTCTCTCATGCTAGCCTTTAAATGCCTACAACTCTTGTTGATTGGAAACATTAGGAATAACTAGTTCTTGTTTAGCTCCAGTAATGAACTCCTAATAGCCTTTTCCCTTAAGGAAATTCGTCATTCTAAACTTCCATGCTCGGAAGTTGTTCTTGTCAGCTTCTTGGACAAAAGTTGAGGAAAAACCAAAGGAAATTACATGAGAAAAAAGTTGAGGAAAAACCAAAGGAAATTACATGAGAAAAAAGAATTGTAATGAAATTAGGCTAGAATAAGAAAAAAGAGGAGAACATTGAGGGAAAAGACAGAAAAAAGCAGTAGGAAACCAAAAAAAATTGGGGATAGATAATAATTACAAATGAAAGAATAAGCAATTAGTGTGTGTGTGTGTGTCTGTGTGAGAGAGAGAGAGAGAGAGAGAGAGAGAGAGAGAGAAAGCACTGAGAAAGTGCAGATCGTGCTCTCCTAGTGCACACAAGATTAGCAGAAGAACTAAGGAGGCTCAAAGTAGACTAAGTAAGACATGAAAGGGAGATAGCAAATGTATATCTATATCAAATCAATACAACATAGGCTTCTTATGTAGAGAGAGCCTTTAGAATAGTCAAACCATGTGGGATCCTCTCATCCACATCTCTCCTTGTGGATATCCTCAATCCACATCTCCACATCATGTAGTCCACATCTTAGGGTGGCTACTTTAATTCTTTCCTATACCATACCTTAGCCTTTAATTATGTGCTCATGGCACCATATCTCAACACCTCCCCTTGGTGCCATGATCCTTTGGCTACTGCAGGGTGGTCAGATGTGAGTTACATTCCATCACCTCCCCTTAGTGCATGCATTGCTACTTAAGGTGGTCAAGTGTGGTTTACATGTCAATACCTCCCTTCATTTGTTTGGAAACATGTGAGACATGTGCCTAAGCTGACCAAGAGACTTATTTCAGTGGGTCCGCTAGATGATGTTGGTTTTCACACCACTTTTGGCTTTCAGAGTTGGAAAATTCAGAAGGGCTCTGTGCTTTTGGCCAGGGGTGCCAAGTGTGGGACTTTGTATCCCTTACATGTATCAGGGGTATTTGATCATGTTGTTGCAATAACTGAGCAGCCAAGCACTTCTTTGTGGCATTGCAGGTTGGGGCACATGAGCCAGAATGGAATGAAACTCTTATGCCGTTTGGGTTATGTACCGCATTTGAGTTTCTCTGATTTTGAATTTTGTGAGCATTGTCTCTATGGGAAGCAGACTAAATCAGCCCATAAAAGAAGGGGAAAGAAAGAGTTTGAAATGCTTGATTTGGTGCATTCAGACGTATGTGGTCCCATGCCTACACGGTCATTAGGCGGGGCTGAATACTATGTGACATTCATTGATGATGCAACTAGGAAAGTGTGGGCTTATGCTATAGCTCGGAAGAGTGATTTGTTCCAGGTATTTCAAAAATGGCTGGCCTTGGTTGAGAACAGTCAGGTAGAACGCTTAAATGCCTACGGACTGACAATGGTGGAGAGTATCTCTCTCATAACTTTCAACATTTCTGTGATACACGTGGGATTAAGAGGGAGCTCACATCCCCTCATACTCCAGAGCAAAATCCAGTTGCAGAAAAGATGAACCGTACCATTCAAGAAAGGTTGCAATGCATGCTTTCCAATGCAAGTCTTTCTGGTGGTTTTTGGGCTGAGGCAATGAAGACTGCAGTGCATGTGATCAATAGATCACCTAGTAAGAGTTTGGATGGTGGTATTCCTGAAGAGGCATGGAGTGGCAAGAAGCCCTCTTACTCTCATTTGCGTATATTTGGGTGTGAGGCATATGCACATGTGCCAAAAGAGCTTCGAAAGAAGCTAGATCCTAAGTCTAGGAAATGCATCTTTCTAGGTTATGGTGAAAGTGGAGAGATGGGCTATCGTCTCTGGGATCCAGAAGCAAAGAAGATCATACGCAGCCATGATGTGGTCTTCAATGAGAAGAAGATGCATAAGGCACCCATGAGGGATGTGGAAATGAGGAGAATCACTTTCCAGGATGTAAATCCACTTGCATATGTTGATAGACAGCAAGCTGTCCATGCACCAAATGTGCAAGAAATGGTACCACCAACTACTCCCATAGGTATACAATCAAGGGTAGATGATGGATCATCTATTGGTGGAAATGATGAGCCAAATGTGGCTGATATGCAAGTGGGACAGCAAGCTGAAATGCCCTTGAGAAGATCATCTAGAGTGTCTAGACCGCCTGATAGGTTTGTTCCAGGGCTAGACTATGTGATGCTTACTGATTGCGGGGAGCCTTCTTGCTACAGAGAGGCTATGATGCGTGAGGATCAATGCAAGTGGGAGTATGCTATGCAATCAGAGATGAGTTCACTTATGAAGAATAAGACTTGGGACTTGGTTTCTTTGCCACATGGAAAGAAAGCATTGCCATGTAAATGGGTCTACAAAATGAAGGTCACAGGTGATGATGTGCCTAGATACAAGGCCCGTTTGGTTGCTAAAGGGTTCAAGCAAGAGAAGGGTGTGGACTTTGATGAGATATTCTCTCCGGTTGTGAAGATGACCACACTTAGATGCATGCTTGGGCTAGTGGCAGTAGAGGATATGGAGCTTATGCAAATAGATGTCAAGACAGCTTTCTTGCATGGGGATTTGCATGAGGACATTTACATGGTGCAGCCGGAAGGCTTTGAAGAAAAGGGCAAAGAGCATTTAGTTTGCAAGCTGAAAAAGAGTCTCTATGGTCTTAAGCAAGCACCTAGAGAATGGTATCAGAAGTTTGATGCTTTCATTTGGTCCCAGGGTTTTAGAAGGAGTGAAATTGATCACTGCCTCTACACTAAAAGGGCTAAGGATAATAGCCTAATAATCCTGGCACTATATGTGGATGATATGCTATTGGCTAGCAAGAATACTTATGAGCTAGATGCATTAAAGGCCAAGTTGCATGAGGCCTTTGATATGAAGGATTTGGGACTTGCAGGTCATATTCTTGGTATGCGCATCACGCGTGATCGGAGTAGGAAACTCCTTTGGCTTTCACAAAAAGAGTATGTTACAAAAGTATTGCAGCGTTTCAATATGGAGGGGGGGAAGGCAGTGAGTACTCCATTGCCTCCATATGTGAAACTGAGTCATACAGATAGTCCCAAATCAGATGAGGAGAGGGCCATGATGGCCAAGGTTCCTTATGCATCAGCAGTTGGGAGTCTTATGTATGCTATGATAGCTACTAGACCAGACATTGCATTTGCAGTGGGAGTTGTTAGCCGGTATATGGCTAATCCAGGAAAGAGGCATTGGGAGGCAGTTAAGTGCATCATGAGGTACATGAAGGGTACCAAGGAGATGTGCATCTGGTTTGGTAAAGGAGACATGCGTGTACTTGGGTACACAGATTCAGACTATGCAGGGCATGTGGATAGTAGGAGATCCACTTCTAGTTATGTGTTCACCTTTGCAGGTGGTGCAGTGTCGTGGATGTCTCGTGCACAGAAGTGCATTGCTTTGTCTACCACAGAGGCTGAGTATGTTGCAGCCACAGAGGGTTGCAAGGAGGCTATATGGCTTGATCGGCTAGTGGGAGATTTGGGGATTCATACAGGTGTACCGACATTGCATAGTGATTCCATGAGTGCTATTCAGCTAGCACGGAATCCGGTCTTTCATGCAAAGACCAAACACATTGAGGTCAGGTACCATTTCATTAGGGAGGTACTTGAGGACAAGCGCATAGAGCTTGTCAAGGTTCATACAGATGATAACCCTGCAGATATGCTGACGAAGAGTCTACAGCGGTTTGAGTATTGTCGTGTATTGATGGGCATTGGATAGTATGCTCACTGGTTGTTCTCCCTTAAAGGCACATTGTCCTTTAAGTGGGAGGTTGTGGGGGTTAAAGGTCACTGTGCCTTAACCCCAGTTATGTACAATACTCAAACACATATATAAATGAATGAAAAAGAAGATTAGGGTGGTTCTGCACCCACCAAAACTTGTGTGGCTCTCTGTCTCTCTCTCTCTCCTTCTTCCATTCTTGCTTCCGTTGAGAGCACTCTCACAAGCGACCATTATTTTTCATATCCTCAACAAAGCATCCATGAGGATTAAATCTGACCTGCAAGCCCTGCTCAACCATCTGACCAACAGAAACTAGGTTCTTGGTGATGTTCGGGACATGAAATACATCAGACAAGTATTTCTTTTTCCCATCCTGCATAGACAAAGGAATTTTGCCAATCTGCACAATAGGATGTGTAGTATCATCACCAGTCTCCACAAATCCTAGCTTTTCCATCTTCCTTGCATTTTGCATCCATTCTGCATGACCTGTCATGTGGTTTGACGCACCTGAGTCAACATACCACACATCATTTTGTTCTTCTGCACTTGTCACAGAATTGGTCATATGCTGCACCATAAAAAGATGCTCATTTCTGTCATCACCCTGCCTGCTAGAAGATGCATAATTGCCTTGCTGCAATTTTCCATTCATAATGTCATTTTGCTTTTTGCAGCAGTCCTTAGCCATATGACCCATTTTGCCACAATAGTAGCATTCAACCTTGCTGTTTGCATTTTGGCTTCTCTGCCATCCACCACGGCCTCTTTGGCTCCCCCTGCCTCTAGAGTTACCACGTCCTCCTGCATAGGACTGGTTTTCTTGCGTTTGCTACATATTTTGATTTCTACCACGGCCTGCAAATCGGCCTCCTCTACCTCTGCCTCTACCTCTGCCAGCATTTGAGTAGAAGACAGTTTCTTTTGAAGTTCCTGCTGAAGAAGATGCAACCCCATTTCTCTGCTCTTCAGAAATTAGAAGAGAAATCAACTCCTCAAAATCTGGAAATTTTTCACGGACGGCAATGGATGTCCGAAACTGTGCATAATCCTTTCCTAGACCATTCAAGGTCACAGAAACCAAATCGTCATCATCCACTGGTGACCCAATGGAAGCAAGTGTATCTGCAATTTTCTTCACTTTCATGTGGTAGTCATTTATGCTCAAATTTTCTCTCTGCACATTGTGCAACTCCTGTTTGAGTTGCATTTTCCTGGCTTGCATATTTGTGCTATACATTTTTGCCAAAGTATCCCATGCCTCCTTTGGCATATTTGCATCCTGAATATGCACAATCATGGAGTCCGAAATACTGATAGACAGCCAGTACATAACTTTCCTGGCTCTCTCATGCCATCCTTTGAATGCCTGCATTTCCTGTTGACTCGGAACATTAGGAAGAACAGGTTCTTCTTCATTTCCTGTAATGAACTCCCAATAGCCTTTTCCCATCAAGAAATTCGTCATTCTAAACTTCCATGCCTGGAAGTTGTTCTTGTCAAGCTTTTCAGTGACAATCAGTGAAAGGGAATCAGATGCCATTGCAAAACACTGCAAAATATTCTGTCACTGCAAAAAACACAGCTTTTGCCTCACACGAGCAGAACTGACGAAAGTGGTATTTCACCACACAGTCACTTCCTAGTGACAATTTTGCATCAACAAGCAACAAGCATGAATCTGCAACTCCCAATATCTCTGCACAAAGGCATACAATGCAATTTCTGCGGCAACTTTTCACCGACCCACAGAATAGTGGTCGCACAGCAAAAACAAGGCCTTTTTCTGAGTGCCTGTGGAGAACTTCCGTCTCCAAAACGGGCCCCGAAATGGCCTCAAATCAGAAAAATAAAGTCACTAAGGGCTTCGCCCTGGCCCACAGCATATACTACGCTCTCGCCACACCGCGAAGGGCGTCTCAATCTGAAACAGTGCACTCTTGCACTTCTGGCTGTGCTACCTGCAGAGATTTGCTCCCAAACTCGAAATAGGAAAGCAACACTGGTCCTCTTACCAGGACACCACGAACTTGGCTTGATTTCTTGAGCTCCTTACCACGAACAAGGCTCTGATACCATGTGAAGATAGTGGGAGAGAGGGAAGGAGTCTCACTTGCGGCTTTCTCACATGCACAAATGGGGGAATACACACGAAGGTGGAGGCTGAAAACAGTTTTCATCCTCTTAGTTGTGTAAGCCAAAAGAACTTTAGTACAAAGAAATAGAAGAACCCTATATGTGGGTCTCAAACCAAACTCAACTAACTAAGGTGGCATACTAACTGAGCCACGAACTAGTGTAGATAAGGATAGCTATCATCTAGCTATTATTCGTGGGCGGTGTACCAACCGCATCACCAACTAACAAGTCGGTGACATAAATGCACAACAGTCACCCTGGCATATCGTGAGTGGAGCTCGATATCTCAACATCTCTGTGGTTGGACAGTACACCAAGTCGACCTCTCCATCCATGACCAGCTCACATACAAAGTGATATTGAATCTCAATGTGTTTTGTGCAAGCGTGGAACACTGGGTTCTTTGCAATCGCCATGCAACTCTGATTGTCACATGATAGCTGCGTAGGCTTGTTCTGCACTACACCCATGTCCCCTAAAATCCTCCTCAACCACACTGCCTCGCAAGAAGCAAAGCATGCAGATTTGTACTCGGCCTCGGTAGAAGAAAGAGCAACTGTGGGTTGCTTCTTGCTGACCCATGACACAACTCCAGATCCAAGTGAGAAATAGTACCCTATCACTGATCTCCTGCTGTCCACGTCTCCTACCCAATCCGAGTTACAGAATCCATTCAAGATGTTGCCCTTGGTATAGGTGATGCCATAATCAAGTGTGCCTTTTGATGTATTTCAACACCTGCATCCCTGCCCTCCAATGGTTCTCTCGGGGCTTATTGGAAAACCTGCTAAGTACACCAGTCATAAAGTTGATGTCCGGCCGTGTGTTGCACAGGTAGATCAAGCTGCCCACAAGCCTTCTGTACTTCGCTTAGTCCACCAGTGGTGATGAATCCTCGTTTGAGAGCTTCATGTCAACCTCCATAGGGGTACCAACTGTTTTGCACTTAGCCATGCCAAATGCTTTCAGTATCTCTCCAGCATATTTCAGCTATGAAATGAAGATCTGTTTTGGCTCCTGCCAAAATTCAATCCCCAAACAGAAATGCATCAGTCCGTCATTTCAAACTCTCTTCCTAGCAAATGCTTCATCTGCGAGATCTTCTCTTCATGGTTCCCTGTTATGACAAGGTCGTCCACATAAAGGACCACGATCATACACCTGCCTCCTTCTCTGAAGATATACAAATTTGCATCAGATGGGCTCCTCCTGAACCCGTTTTGTAGAAAGTAGGCATCAATTCACTGGTACCATGCTCATGGGGCCTGTTTCAGCCCATAAAGTGCCTTCTTCAGTTTGCAGACTTTACCTTTTGAAGCGAGGATCTCAAAACTTGAGATCTCAATTCAGAAAGGCGGATTTCACATCCATCTGAAACACGGGCCAACTTCCCTGGCTAGTGGAAGCCAAAACACTACAAATTGTGGTTAGTCGAGCTGTGGGAGCAAAAGTATCTTAATAATCAAAACCATGTACCTGTGCAAATCCTTTTGCCATGAGCTGAGCCTTGTACTTATCCAACATGCCGTCAGACTTGTACTTGATCTCGTACACCCACTTGGTTCCGATTACCTTGCATTTTGGTGGTCGATCCACAAGGTCCCAAGTGTTATTCTTCATTATGGAGCCATACTCTGACTGCATAGCCTCCATCCACCTATCATCACCTTGTGCCTCTTCAAGACACTTGGGTTCATCAGCACGGATCACTTCTTCATCAAAGCATAGTTGATCAAGTGTTCCTGCGCCCTTCTTTGCTCCCTAATCTCTTGGACCGGCGGTGTTCGGATGGTTCCTCCTCAATTGCTGAAAGTTCTCTACATCCAAAACCTACTTTACCTACTTCAGGAATGGCCATTATCGTTGTGGTTCTGCAAGCTCTTCTTCATCTTCTTTGTCTTGAATCCTCCCAAGCACCATTGGGGGAGCTCGATCTGCTATTGGTGATGATACTAGATGGATATCCTGGTCTTGGTTGTCTGGGAAGGAAGCATCCTCCTCCAATTGATGCGGTTGTTCTGAGAAGACCACATCGCGACTTATAATTACCTTCTTGGTAATAGGGTTATAAAGACAGTAACCCTTCGCCTCTTCACTGTAGCCCAAGAAAATACACTTCCGGCTCTTCGGTTCCCATTTGGTCCTGGTAGCATCAGGGACATGCACAAAACAGTCACATCCAAAAACTCTAAAATGTGCAACTGAAGGTTTCTTACCAGAAAAGGCTTGCAATGGAGTCATCCTGTTCACAGCCTTCATGTAGCTAAGATTGAGGATGTAAACTGCAGTGTTACATGCTTCAGCCTAGAAAGCCTTTGGCAAATCTTTCCCTTTCATCATACTCCGACCCATTTCGCAGATGACGCACATCTTGCGTTCTGCTACTCCATTTTGCTGTGATGTATGTGGCGGGGTTTCTACCTCTTGATTCCATGACTTTTGCAGCAACTTTTAAATTCAGTCGATGTGAACTCTCCGCCTCTGTCTGATCTCAGCTTCTTCACCTTCCTCCCCGATTCTTTCTCGACCATTACATGCCATTCCTTGAACCTACTGAAAGCCTCGTCTTTCTTCTTTAGGAAGTATATCCATATCCTTCTACTGTAGTCATCGATCAGCGTCATGAAGTAGAAGGAACCACCCAAAGCTTCCGTTGCCATCTTTCCACAGAGGTCCGTGTGAACGAGCTCTAAAGGAGCCTTTGCTCTGCTGGCCTCTTTAGGAAAGGGCTGCCGATGCTGCTTGCCCATCATGCAAGCTTCACATACATCGGGCAGATCTAAAATTTCTGGTAGGTCTGCAATCATTCCACTTTTATGCATCTCCTTCAAAGAACTAAGGTTTAGATGACCAAACCTCTCATGCCACAGCTTAGTGTTCTTCACATCTGCTCGAGCATTGAAAGCTGAGAGTTCGTAAATGTTGTTGCACCGTGTACCTTTACCAATGACCTTTCCTTGAAGATCGAGGATCTGTGCACCATTCTTATCGAATTGAACTTTGAGGTCCCGATCCGTGATTGCAGAAAAAGACAACAAGTTTCTCTTGATATCTGGCACATAAAGAACATCAGACAACTATTTTACAACTCCATCTGACTTAAGAGCAATCGTACCTTTTCCTTTTGCTGGACATTTTGCATCATTGCCGACTGCTACCATGATGTCATTCCCTATTGGCTGTAGAGAGGTATACCAATCCTTCCGACTCGTCATGTGGCGCAATGCACCATTGTCAATGATCCAAGGTTCATCTGCAGGTACATGAACTGGGATGGTGAATCCAGTGGCATAGAACAAAGCCTTGATGATGAGTTGGGTATTCCTTCTATTGTTACACTTGGAGTAAGGAAGACAAGGGATGTTTTGAGAGCACCTGGTAGTGAGCCTATTTTGTGCAGGTCTACCAGAGCTAGGTATCCTGTGGATAGGCTGAAATATGATGGATTTATAGGCATTCACTATGCCTATATGGTCAAAGTGATACATGAACTAGAACCCACTTCTTTTGAGCAAGCCATGGGAAAAGAAAAATGGGAGAAAGCCATGGATGAAGAAATGGATGCCTTGGAAGAAAATGCTACATGGGAATTGGTGCCTTTGCCTAAAGACAAGAATGCAATTGGCTGCAAGTGGGTTTATAAGGTGAAGCACAATGTAGATGGTTCTGTGAACAAATACAAGGCAAGATTAGTTGTCAAGGGGTATGCACAGACATATGGCATTGATTATGAAGAAACATTCAGTCCGGTGCAAGGATGGCAACCGTAAGAGCAGTCATTGCTATGGTTGCATCAAAGGGATGGTCTTTACATCAGATGGATGTAAAGAATGCTTTCTTGCATGGTGATTTGCAAGAAGAGGTCTATATGGAGCAACCACTAGGTTATGTTCATGCTATTCATCCTGAGTTTGTTTGTAGGTTGAAGAAAGCCTTGTATGGATTGAAGCAAGCACCTAGAGCATGGTCTGACAAGATAGGATAGTATCTTGTCACTATTGGCTTTCAGATTTCCAAGGCAGATTTCTCACTTTATGTGAGAAAAACGGAGAAAGGCATTATGCTGCTTGTCATTTATGTTGATGATTTGATCATCACAGGTGATAGTGATGAAGATATACTTCATGTGAAAATGCTATTGGAGTAGAAGTTTAAGATGAAGGATTTGGGAGAGCTACATTACTTCTTGGGCATTAAGGTGATTAGATCCACAAGTGGGATATGGCTCTTGCAGAGGCAGTATGGATTGGACATGCTGTCCAAATATGGGATGACAGGCTATAAGCCTATTTCAGTTCCTTTGGACCAGCATGTGAAGTTGAGCACAGATGCATGTGAGCTTTTAAAAGACCCTACTATGTACTGACGCATAGTAGGAAGTTTGATTTATATGACTATTATCAGGCTAGATTTGAGCTATGTTATTGGGTTGGTAAGTTAGTTTATACAAGCTCCAAGGAAACTGCATTTGGATGCAGCTAGACGCATACTGAGGCATGTGAAGTCCACATTGCAGTATGGACTATTTTATGAGACTGGGGTTCAGATACAGTTGCATGGATACACTGATGCTGATTGGGATGGTAGTATTTCTAATAGACGATCTACCAGTGGATATGTGTTCTCTTTTGGGAGTGCTGCAATCACTTGGAGTAGCAAGAAGCAGGCTACAATTGCCTTGTCAAGCACAGAGGTTGAGTACTGGGGTACAACAATGGCTGCATGTGAGGCAGCTTGGTTGCATAAGCTACTTTATGATATGCATCAGTTTATAGATGGGCCAGTTGTCATTTATTATGATAACATGAGTAGTATACACTTGGCAAATAACCTAGTCTATCATGCTAGAACAAAGCACATTGAGGTGCATTATCACTATGTGTGTGAGAAGGTTCTAGTAGGTTTTTTTGATCTAGTTTATGTCAGCATAGAGGATCAGGTAGCTAACATATTCACGAAGGCATTGGGTGCAGAGAAGCTATACAAGTTCAGAGACCTGCTTGGTGTGCAAGAATTAGGATTGAGCGCGAGGGGGAGTGTTGAGATATCGAGCTCCACTTGTGATATGCCAGGGTGACCGTTGTGCATTTATGTCACTGACTTGTTAGCTACAGATGCAGTTGGTACACTGCCCATGAATAATAGCTGGATGACAGCTATCTTTATGTACTTTAGTTAGTGGCTCAGTTAGTATGCCACCTTAGTTAGCTGAGTTTGGTTTGAGACCCACATATAGGGTTCACCTATTCTTTTGTGCTAAGAGAGTTCTTTTGGCTTTCACAACTAAGAAGAGGAAAACTATTTTCAGCCTCCACCTTTGTGTATATTCCCCCCATTGTATATGTGAGAAAGCTGCAAGTGAGACTCCTTCCTTCTCTTCCACTCTCTTCACATTGTGCTTGTTAGTTCATGATAGACTGGTCATTCTTTTGTTCGGGTCACTGGTTTCTCGTCATAGTGCAAGCACTACCATATGGTTTGGATACACGGCTCTCCTCTTGGCTGGATGGTGTATTCTAGCAATTCTTTTTTAGTTACAGCATGGTGTGTTTACTCCTCCCACCTACTCGTTCTGGAGATTGCTACACCACATACTCTATTGTTATTTGCTCATGCATGGCATTGTGTGGATAAAAATGAAAAAATGTTTTCCACTTGTTGGATGCTGATGGCTAGGTGCATAGCTATGTATATAGCTAGTTGGAACTGGGTTTGAGTTTTGGGTACTCCAAAAAAAAACTCTACACTGATGCATAGATGGTAGATACTTTTATAGGGACTTCTGGGAGATGATGAAAAGCAGTGTGGGTGCATCAGACACTCCAGAGCAAATGGTGTAGGATGACATACTTCTCATTGCCGTCTTGTGTCCTCTATTGATTTTTTCCATGAGTGATTTTTGATTTGTTGCAAGTGATGTGAGCATCCATGTCATGGTATGTAGGCTCATAGACATGTGGGAAATGTGCGGGCATGCATCAAAATACCTTGTTGAAGGATGGTTGTGTGTTAGTGAAATGTGACCCCAATTATGTGAGCAATGGTCTTGGTGCAATATTTTGGAGGCAAGGTGAAAGAGTTGTAAAAAGGCAAAGGTGAAGTGGCACTTATAAAAAAGGTATCCATGCAAAGGTGGCTACGTGAGGATGAGGCAAGGAGCTTTTGGATGGCAAGGTGGCACGATTGTAGGGAGAGAGAAGAAACCAGAGAGCTTCATGAGCTCTAGAAGAAGGGAGAAGCTACAATGATACGGTGGGAGGAGAACCAGAAGCGGGGGTGAGCTCTGAGGCGGTTGCTATTGTGAAGTGGGGGGATCTTTAGGAGGGGAAGGAGTCGGTGAGCCTGGGTGACAGGAGGCCATTGCGATGATGCAGGTTGACGGGAGGGACTGTAGCTTGGAGGAGAACCATGAGCTACATGGAGATGGCGAAGGAAACTGAGTAGGAACCACAGGAAGAAAGGCTCGCAGTGGATGGAAGGTCTTGGGAGAAGGGAGTTTGGTGAACAGGAAGACTACGGGAAGTGTTTTGGCTTTGGGGAGCTCTTTGGGGGTTCAGAGGTCACAAATATATGGAGGGGAGGCTGGTTGCTACGAGACATAGCTGTGGTGTCATTACTACACAGGCTTGGAGGACTATGGATGATGAAAGGCCAAAGGCTCTGGGTGTTGCGTGAGGAGAGAAGTAGCAAGACAATAGGATCGAGGTGATGGGCGATTGGTTTTTGGAGGTGGAGGATGGCGCATAGAGAGAAGGCACTTGGGAGCTTCGGGAGCTCTAGAGCAAGGGAGAGGTTGCAGGGATGGAAGTGATTGCACAGAGGGAAGGAGTTCGTTAGCTCACAGGGGGTGATACATGAACTCGGGGTGGTGAGAATCGCTTGGAAGTTCCAAAGGACTGGGAGCTTTGGGATACCAGGGACTTTGGAGAGGAGAAGGAGTCTGGAGGCTGGGTGGACATGATGTGACAGTGGGCTATGCTTCGGTAGGGAGCTTCTAGAATCGAAGGAGTTTGCATGGATAGCTATTTGTAGCTAGGTGTGCCATGAGTAGGAGAAGCCTTGGGAGAAGTTCAAAGAACTCGAGATTCTGCTGGAGAGGTCGATGGTGGCTTGGGTGGGAGTTTTTTTGCTGGCAGGAGCGCATGGAGTCCATGAGCCCGTGATGATGGGAATTCTGCTTGCTGGCCATCTTCACGTTAAGGGGATAGGAGGAAATACATGGGCTTACTGAAAGTGTCGATTGTTGCTATGAGATCAAGAGCTACTTGGTTGCCAGTGGAATTGTTTTGATGGGAGCTGTGAGCAAGAAAGAAGCCACAATACTGGGTATTATTGCATGAAGAAGAGATGGTCCAGCTAGGAGTTGAGGGAGCACACGATTGCTCAGAGACTGAAGGCAGAGAGGCTTTTGGCTAAGCGGTTGTTTCATGAGCCAAAGAAGCACCAGGTGTTGACAATGGTCATGTGCATGAAGGGCTATTGCTCTTGTTGGGAGTTTCAGAAGCTGGCCATGGGTGTCACTACTATATAAGGTGGGTATAGAGTGAGTAGGAAAATAGCTATGAGGTAGCTATTATAGCTTGAAGGCAGAGATGAGCAAGAATGGCGAGTTGCATCCTTTCTAGTATTTGTTGATGAACTGGCAGTAGATATAATAAAATTTCTGACTGCAACCATCTTGTGGATTGATGTCTTGATAAGTTATGAAGTAAGTCATCATATGGCTTGTGGGTGAGATGCATTTGGAAGCTGATTGCTCTTTGAGTTATTGAGGGAAGTCCAATATTGAAGGCCACTTGTCTTGAGCTATGTCATGAATTAAAGTAGCCACCCTAAGATGTGGACTACATGATGTGGAGATGTGGATTGAGGATATCCACAAGGAGAGACGTGGATGAGAGGATCCCACATGGTTTGACTATTCTAAAGGCTCTCTCTACATAAGAAGCCTATGTTGTATTGATTTGATATAGATATACATTTGCTATCTCCCTTTCATGTCTTACTTAGTCTACTTTGAGCCTCCTTAGTTCTTCTCCTAATCTTGTGTGCACTAGGAGAGCACGATCCACACTTTCTCATGGTATCAGAGCTTAGGTCTAGTCTCCTAGATTAGTTGTAGGCTTGCCTTAGGAGCACCTATTTTCTCCTAGGTTAATTTTTAGTTTTAGATTGAGAGAATTCCGTCCATGAGAGTTTGAGACATTTCTGTTCTTGTGAGAGCTAGATCAATTTCTTTGATTGTGTGTGAGAGAGAGACAGAATCATGTTCATGCCTCTTGAGTGATTGTTCATGTTAGATATTTTTTGAGAGATTTCTATTGAGAGTCTAGAGACCTTAGTCTCACACTTCCACCCAACTTCAAGATAGAAAAGCTCAAACGACAGGCTGAAAAACTCTGGCTCTAAGACCTCGACTTCAAAAACTGCAACAGCTAACCTAAACACTTAGTCTCACAGTGCTTAGCTCAGCTGCTTCTACAAACTACTATGCTTTAACAAGTTTACAATGCAAACGGCCTCCGCCATGACAAGCTAAGTGAGCTCAAAGCCAACGAATCTTTTAGTGGCTCCTACAACTACATCTCCTAATGGCCCAAAGTCTTCTATGTCGCCTCCAATAAGTCTATCTCTGCAGATAACTCTCGACTCATGACACGAGACCTCTCCAATCAGCAAGCTTCCAACTGCGATGCTCCACGACAATGCCTTGCTCCAAAAGGCTACCTGCAAATGGGCTGCCAACGTTTGATGTTGTAGTCAAGCTTGCCACAGCCTGCACTCACAACACTCAACACGCCCATGAGAGCCTAATGTACAAGGGAGGATACGTAGGCAAAAATCTCCTCATACAAGCCAGCAGTGAGTCCAAGGGGCCGCCCATTGACTGATCCAATTCTTGACACATCGAGAGCTCAATCTACTTGGCCCAACCATCCTCGCAAGTAATGTAGAGATAAGAAATAGCCTTACTGTTTCCTCTCCTAACTCTATCAAGGGTACTTACGATAGCGCTATCCAGAATTTTGGTGTGCCACAATACAGAGGTACTTTGGGAGGAACTATTGTCTATCCAAGGCAAAAACTCCCACAACTCTGCCTCTACATCCAACTGCAAGCCCCATCCTCTCTGCAGCTAGCTCCAGCACTGACAGCAGCAACAAGCACCTTCTACACAGCCTTTTCTCCATCTCCATCGCCGCTTCCTCACATCTCTGACTCCATCATCAAACACCATCAGCCGTGACGCTGTTGTCGCCTTCTCTACTTGGAATTCCTTCCACAAGGTTTCCTAAGTTTCCTACAATTTTGACACGTGGCAGATCACAAGTAACGTTGGTTGAGTTTAGTTAACTCACTGGTCAAGTAATTGTGGTTAAGATGCACCATGGTTAGTTTTTTGGTAAAAAATAACTATGGTAAAGGTTCACCATGGTTAGGGTCAAACTAACTATGGTTTAAACCATGGTTAAATGCTTAGGGTTGAGTTAATGCCACATCATCATGCCACCTAAACACTTAGTAACCCTTGTTAAGCACAGTTTGAATTCTACATGTGAATCCTTGTGCCACATCATCAAGGCCCCTCTTCTTCACGAAAACTTTGACAAGCCGTAACTTGCAATCCAGGAAGAATTTGCAAATGCTCCAAAAAGGAAAAGTGATTGTCTTTTCGAGCTCTACACACTCATAAGTCATAATCATTGTATGCAATTAGACACTGCCAATATTGAAAGAAATCAATTGGTAAGACCTTTGCAACAAATGGAAAAGCGATGCATGAATGCAAAAAGCATGCCAAAAGCACAAGTGCATGAGATGACCATAGCACAAAGCATGGCATCCACACACAAAGCATTAAGGCACATGGAAGAACAAAGCATCATGCATCCAGCTACATCAAGCGAAGAAGCAAACACCATCAACATGAAGCATTGAAAAGCAAAATCCTTGCCACCTTCAGCCCACATGTTTTGTAAATCAAGCCTGGCCACCTGAGAGTAGCTATGAAAGCACCCACAGACCCATTTGCAAAAGAAAACTTTATGTCACCTGCTCCCACTATGTCACATGCATAGTCATTTCCAAGATGCACACAACCTGTCTTTCCACTATCATAAGTGGAGAACCATTCCCTATGGGGAGTAACATGGAATGAAGCACCAGAATCCAAAATCCAATCCTGGGAATATGCATCATCTGAAGTGGCAAGCAACTCTGCAGATAACCTAGACATGAAGAGAACGTCATTGTCACTATCATGTGTGACTGCATTGATCTCCTCGATCTTCAGTTTTCCTTTGTCCTCCCTTGGACTCTCTTCCTTTTGATTTGCACCCCAATTTGCATTCTTTTTCTTATCCTTTTGCTCTCTTTTCAGCTTGTAGCAATCCTTTTTCATATGGCCCTTCTTGCCACAATGGTAACACTCAATGTTCCGTGCCCTGGATTTGCTACGAGACTTCCCTCTTTCTTGGGACTTCCCCCTGAACTGTGATCTGCCCCTTTGCACATTTAAGGCTGCATCCTGCTTGTTGCCATCCATAGACTTCCGTCTAATCTCCTCGGCCAACAAGCTACCCACAACATCATCAAATTTCAGTACTCCACCAGGTGCAGAGTTACTGACAGCTGTACGGAAGGTATCCCATGAGGATGGCAATGAACATAAGAGAAATATTGCCTTAGTCTCCGCATCAAAATTCATTTTCTGAGCCTGAAGCTGGCTGAAAATAATATTGAATTCATTCAAGTGAGAAGCAATGGAGACCCCTTCCTTCATCTGCAGCTCAAACAACCTCTTCATGAGGTAAACTTTATTAGAGGCAGTTTCCTTTTCATAAGTGGCACACAGTTTCTTCCACAAATCTTCCGTAGTCTGCTCATTTACTACTGTGAAATAAACTGACTCTGCAAGATGAAGTCTAATAGTAGACTTTGCTAATGCATCCAACTCATTCCAATCATCCTCAGACATATTTGCAGGCTTAGCTTCAATCCCTGCCAAGGGTTTAATCTGCTTCTTTTGAATAAGCACATCCCTTATCTGTTCTTTCCACAAAGAAAAGTTTGTCCCATCAAACATTTTAATGCTGAAAAACTCCTTTTCAGGCATGGAAGAGGATGCCATGATGCAAATAAAGCAAAATCCCAAATGCTAGTGCCTGCAAGAGAGAATCACACCAAATACCAGGTGCACCCAAATGTGTATGCCACAATAGAGTGAAATATCACCAAAACTCAAAACTCAAAGCATCTGACTCATGTGCATATACTATGCATCCATATGAGCAAATCTGGCCCAAAAGAAAATGCCAATAAGTGCCAAATGACTCAAGCATAAACACTGTCCACTGGCATATGCATCAATAATGTCTCATCCAAGAGAGCATAGCACTATCAGTGCATCACCTGCAATGTTTCAAAGCTGTCCCTCAGCATAAAATAGCATCCATGTGCAAAGCGTCCATAAAAAATAGCATCCCACAAGGCAATTTGGGCCTATCAGTGCATCCAACAAGGACCGCAATGCATCCAAATGGCCTATAAATCATCCACTGCAACCCAATGCATACCACGAATGAGCGCACATTGCTCAAACTGCAACCAGAGTGATCTGCATAAGGTATGCTCAAGAAATCATAGTCCCACGGTAATGAGCGCTACTGAAAATAGAACCTGAGATGCTTCAAAACATGGGCGCCATTGCATAATCGGACTCAGCAAGAAAATCTGCAAATATCTCTCTTTTGCCAGAACTCTAAAATCCCAACCGATGAGTGAGAAATGGGAGTCAACACTTATCCACTGCCATGTGGCATAAATCTAAGGTTTCAAAACCTTAGTATGAAAAATGCATAACAGAGAGACGAAATCGAATACACAGAGATTTATGACTCTGAAAATCCTCCACCAAATCGCGCAAGAACTGATAGGTAGGGGTTTTTGGGCGTCCGGAACGCAATGGGACAGACGGTTTTGGAAACCGTGGTCTCAATCACTGGGTCCAACACACGGACTGAAAAACGTTTTTGGAAACAGAGCTATCTGTAAACTCCACCGGAGTGCGAATGATGAGCAACATAGAAGTTTTAGGACCTCCTGAGTCCACCGGAACTGACAGATCTGCAAATGGTTGCTCCAAACTTGAGTTCCAACACCCGGGCAAAAAACGCAGAAACTGACACAGTGAGTCAGAAATCCAATGAAATGATCCCGGATTCAAGAATGAAGGTGTTTCCAAGCTCCTGAAGTAATGTGGATACCAAAAGCAAGCAATAGTTGCCTCCACAAGTCAATACGGAGTCTCTGTCATCGAACGGAACAGGGAAAAGCTCAAAAAACGACTTTTTCTTTGAAAGCTCTTAACAGGCTCTCAAAACCACTTCGTAAAGCCAAAGTGACTTTTCCAAAGGTTTCTCCAAGGTCTCTGCACACTCGGATGCAAGTAAAGTCACCCACAAAGCTTCCCACAGAGCTTCTCCTTCCTCCCACAAAGCTGCTGAGCTTCAAGCATTCACGCACGCTCAGCTAGATCACCCGGGCTCTGATACCAGTTGAGAGTGCTCTCAACGGAAGCAAGAATGGAAGAAGGAGAGAGAGAGAGATAGAGAGCCACACAAGTTTTGGTGGGTGCAGAACCACCCTAATCTTCTTTTTCATTCATTTATATATGTGTTTGAGTATTGTACATAACTGGGGTTAAGGCACAGTGACCTTTAACCCCCACAGCTTGATAGCAAAAGGAAAGAAGAAGGGCAGGATGTTTACGTTGGATGCAGACATGCCTGAATTGAGTGCAGCAATGTTTGCACATGGGACCGGTGTAGTTGCAGATATTGATATCTGGCACAAACGCATTGGTCATGTTAATATACAACGACTTAAATCAATGCAAGCCCAAAATATTGTTGTAGGATTGCCTAAATTCAAGGTTGCAGAAATGCACAAGGTTTGTGAAGCCTATCAATTTGGGAAACAGGTAAGGAAACCTTTTCCTAGGCATGTTCAAGAGAGTAAAAAGCCATTGGAATTAATCCACTCTGATGTGTGGACTACAAAAGCTGCATCTATTGGAGGCTGTCACTATTTTGTCACATTTATTGATGACTTCAGCAGAAAATTGTGGGTGTATTTTATGAAAAAGAAAAGTGAAGTGTTTGGGCACTTCAAAGCTTTCAAAGCTATGGTTGAAAAAGAAACAGGCCTGCAAATAAAATGCCTAAGGTCAGATGGAGGGGGAGAGTACCTCTCAAATGAGTTTGCAAGGTTCTTGCAGGAGCATGGTATAAAGCAGCAATATTCATGCAGTCATACCCCACAGCAAAATGGAATTGCAGAAAGAAAAAACAGGCATATTGGAGAGGTATCTCGGGCTATGCTAAATGAAAAAGATCTACCAGATTATTATTGGGCTGAAGCAGTTGCTACAGCAGTCTATATAATGAACAGGACTCCCACTGTAGCAATACATGGCATGACGCCAGAGGAGATGTATACTGGTAGGAAACCAGATATTTCTCATTTGAAGATTTTTGGTTGCATTGCCTATGTCCATGTGCCAGATGAGTTGAGGTCCAAGTTGGATCCAAAAGCTGAGAAGTGCGTCTTTATTGGTTATTCTCTGCAGCAGAAAGGGTATATATGCTATAACCCTTCTACACGTAAGTTCACAGTGAGTAGAGATGTTGTTTTTTATGAGATGAGCAACTGGTATAAACCAGTAAATGTGATGATTGATGTAGATGCACAAAATGGTAATGCTGCATAGAATGCACAGCAGCAATCACAAAATATCAGTGGACCTGGAGTGTCCTCTACCAGTGGTTCACATACTTCGCCATGGATAGGCAGATTGAGATCAGGCGAATCTCCTCAAACAATGCAGAGAGTGGTACGCAGGTATCACGAAAAGGAAAAGAGAAGGTAGATCAGCCCATGTTTGATGTGAATGCAGGTCACTCTTGTGTGGATGGTGAATCCAGTGGCTCAGAACAGAGCATTGATGATGAGTTGGGTATTCCTTCTGTTGTTACACCTGGAGTAAGGAAGACCAGGGATGTTTTGAGAGCACCTGGAAGTGAGCCTATTTTGCACAGGTCTACCAGGGTTAGGTATCCTGTGGATAGGCTGAAATATGATGGATTTACAACCATTCACTATGCCTATATGGTCAAAGTGATACAGGAACCAGAACCCACTTCTTTTGAGCAAGCCATGGGAAATGAAAAATGGGAGAAAGCCATGGATGAAGAAATGGATGCCTTGGATGCTAATGCTACATGGGAATTGGTGCCTTTGCCTAAAGGCAAGAATGCAATTGGCTGTAAGTGGGTTTATAAGATCAAGCACAATGCAGATGGTTCTGTGAATAGATACAAGGCAAGATTAGTTGTCAAGGGGTATGCACAGACATATGGCATTGATTATGAAGAAACTTTCAGCCCGGTTGCAAGGATGGCAACCGTAAGAGTAGCCATTGCTATGGCTGCATCAAAGGGATGGTCTTTACATCAGATGGATGTAAAGAATGCCTTCTTGCATGGTGATTTGCAAGAAGAGGTCTTTATGGAGCAGCCAGCAGGTTATGTTCATGCTACTCATCCTGAGTTTGTTTGTAGGTTGAAGAAAGCCTTGTATGGCTTGAAGCAAGCACCTAGAGCATGGTCTGACAAGATAGGACAATATCTTGTCACTATTGGCTTTCAGATTTCCAAGGCAGATTTCTCACTCTATGTGAGAAAAACAGAGAAAGGGATTATGCTGCTGGTCATTTATGTTGATGATTTGATCATCACAGGTGATAGTGATGAAGATATCCTTCATGTGAAAATGCTATTGAGGCAGAAGTTTGAGATGAAGGATTTGGGAGAGCTGCATTATTTCTTGGGCATTGAGGTGATTAGATCACCAAGTGGGATACAACTCTTGCAGAGGCAGTATGGATTGGACATGCTGTCCAAATATGGGATGACAGGCTGTAAGCCTATTTCAGTTCCTTTGGAGCAGAATGTGAAGCTGAGCGCAGATGCAGGTGAGCTTCTAGAAGACCCTACTATGTACAGATGCATAGTAGGAAGTTTGATTTACATGACTATTACCAAGCCAGATTTGAGCTATGCTGTTGGGTTGGTAAGTCAGTTTATGCAGGCTCCAAGGAAACCACATTTGGATGCGGCTAGATGCATACTTAGGTATGTGAAGTCCACATTGTAGTATGGACTATTTTATGAGGCTGGGGTTCAGATACAGTTGCATGGATACACTGATGCTGATTGGGCTGGTAGCATTTTAGATAGACGATTCACCAGTGGATATGTGTTCTCTTTTGGGAGTGCTGCAGTCACTTGGAGCAGCAAGAAACAGCCTACAGTTGCCTTGTCAAGCACAGAGGCTGAGTACAGGGGTGCAGCAATGGCTGCATGTGAGGTAGCTTGGTTGCATAAGCTACTTTATGATATGCATCAGTCTACAGATGGGCCGGTTGTCATTTATTGTGACAACATGTGCAGTATACATTTAGCAAAGAACCCAGTCTTTCATGCTAGAACAAAGCACATTGAGGTGCATTATCACTATGTGCAGGAGAAGGTTTTACTAGGTCTTATTGATCTAGTTTATGTCAGCACAGAGGATCAGGTAGCTGACATATTCATGAAAGCATTGGGCACAGAGAAGCTGCGCAAGTTCAGAGACCTGCTTGGTGTGCAGGATTTGGAATTGAGCTCGAGGGGGAGTGTTGAGATATCGAGCTCCACTCGCGATATGCCAGGGTGACTGTTGTGCATTTATGTCACCGACTTGTTAGCTAGAGATGCGGTTGGTACACCGCCCATGAATAATAGCTGGATGACAGCTATCCTTATCTACACTAGTTCGTGGCTCAGTTAGTATGCCACCTTAGTTAGTTGACTTTGGTTTGAGACCCACATATAGGGTTCTTCTATTTCTTTGTACTAAAGTTCTTTTGGTTTACACAACTAAGAAGAGGAAAACTATTTTCAGCCTCCACCTTCGTGTGTATTCCCCCATTTGTGCATGTGAGAAAGCCGCAAGTGAGACTCCTTCCCTCTCTCCCACTATCTTCACAAGAGAATGCTATGGACATCTTCACGAAGGCTCTTGGAAGAGACCTACTGGAGAGGCATCTTCATCGACTTGGCATTGGGCTGAAAAAGTAAGTTCACTTGCAGGTGGACATTGAGAAGGGGTGTTAGATATCAATGCTCCACTCTTGTGTAACTATGCAAGAACTAGCTAACTCTAGTTGTAAGCCCCCCATATGAGGAGAAGGCATTTGAGTAGCTCGGTTATCCGGTAGGTCCTGGTTTGAACACCAGATGGGGGCCATGTGTGGCTTGATGGTTGGATAGCTTCAGATAGAGTTGGCACACCGCCAACTAGGCTACATGCAAGTGCACGAAGGCATCCCTTGGCTAACCGCATTGAGGGTAGACGGAGCATTTCTCGAGGTAGCCCACTCTCGGGTTGCGGGGCCCGTTTGGAGCCTCAGATGATCCCGAATGGCTGTGGGCCAAACAGAGACCGTAGGTTAGTTGCTCTGTTTTGCGCATTGGTTCTATCGTATGGTCAGTGGCCTATTTCGGGACCGACCCCCAGTCAACCATTTTGGGTGGACTGGGTCGGCCACCTAATTGAGCCTAATCGACTATGACTGGTGGCTATATAAGAGCAAGCCCGTGAAGCCCATTTCATCAATGGCTACAACAACCTTGATTCCTTAGCATTCAGCCTCCGTCGTTTACTGTTTCTAGCATGCCATCGAAGCTTCTTTCATAGGAGCGCACGGCTGGGAGGCAGCGCCATGTATTGTATCAATTCTACAGTAATCAAATTTTCGATTCTCCATACTATCTTGTTTTCTCTCTTGCGTACGAGATCCTATTATCTATTGAGCACAAATGTTGTATTATTTTCTTACAGAACTTAGGCAATCCTGCAATTCTATTTTGGGCCTACATTAATTTAAGTTGATGTACATTAACATGACCAATGCGTTTATGCTAGATATTAATATCTGCAACTACACCGATTCCATGTGCAAACATTACTGCACTCAATTCAGGCATGTCCACATCCAACGTAAAGATCTACCCTTCTTCTTCCCTTTTGCTATCAAGCGACCTTTATTTTTCATATCCTCAACAAAGCATCCATGAGGATTACATCTGACCTGCAAGCCCTACTCAACCATTTGACCAACAAAAACCAGGTTCTTGGTGATATTCAGGACATGAAATACATTAGACAAGTATTTCTTTTTCCTGTCTTGCATAGACAAAGGAATTTTACCAATTTGCACAATAGGATGTGCAGTATCATCACCAGTCTCCACAAATCCTGGTCTTTCCATTTTCCTTGCATCCTGCATCCATTCTGCATGACCTGTCATGTGGTTTGACGCACTTGAGTCAACATACCACATATCATTGCTTTCTTCTACACTTGTCACAGAATTGGTCATGTGCTGCACCATAAACGAATGCTCATTTCTATCATCACCCTGTCTACTAGAGGATGCATAATTGCCTTGCTGAAATTTTCTAGTCATGATGTCATTCTGCTTTTTATAGCAGTCTTTAACCATATGACCCATTTTACCACAATAGTAGCATTCAACATTGCTGTTTGCATTTTGGCCTCTTTGCCATCCACCATGACCTCTTTGGCTCCCCCTACCTCTAAAGTTACCACGTCCTCCTCCATAGGACTACTTTTCTTGAATTTGCTGCATATTCTGATTTCTACCACGGCCTTCAAATCGGCCTGCTCTACCTCTGCCTCTACCTCTTCTAGCATTTGAGTAGAAGATAGCTTCTTTTAAAGTTCCTCCTAAAGAAGATGCACCACCATTTCTCTGCTCTTCAGAAATTAGAAGAGTAATCAACTCCTCAAAATTAGGAAAATTCTCACAGATGGCAATGGATGTCCGGAATTGTGCATAATCCTTTCCTAGACCATTCAAGGTCACAGAAACTAAATCATCATCTTCCACTGGTGACCCAATAGAAGCAAGTGCATCTGCAATCTTCTTCACCTTCATGTGGTAGTCATTGATGCTCATATTTTCTCTGTGCACATTATGCAACTCCTGCTTGAGCTGCATTTTCCTAGCTTGCATATTTGTGCTATACATTTTTGTCAAAGTATCCCAAGCCTCCTTCGGTGTGCTTGCATCTTGAATATGCACAATCATAGAATATGAAATACTAATAGAGAGCCAATACATAACTTTTCTGGTTCTCTCATGCTAGCCTTTGAATGCCTACAACTCCTGTTGATTGGGAACATTAGGAATAACTGGTTCTTGTTTAGCTCCAGTAATGAACTCCCAATAGCCTTTTCCCTTAAGGAAATTCATCATTCTAAACTTCCATGCTTGGAAGTTGTTCTTGTCAAGCTTTTCAGTGACAATCTATGAAAGAGCATCAGATGCCATTACAAAACACTAGAAAATATTCTATCACTGCAAAAAAACACAACTTCTGCCTCACAAGGGCAAATCTGTAAAACTGACGAAAGTGGCATTTGACCACACAGTCACTTCCTAGTGACGATTATGCATCAACAGGCAATAAGAATGATTTTGTCACTCCCAATATCTCTACGCACAAGCATACAATGTAATTTATGCGATAACTTTTCACTGACCTATAGAACGGTGGTTGCACAGCAAAAACAGGGCACTTTCCTGAGTGCCTGTAGAAAACATTTGCCCGTAGCATATACTGCCCTCTCGCCACACCACGAAGGGTGTCCCAATCTGAGACAGTGCACTCGCACTTTTCGGCTGTGCTATCTATAGAGATTTGCTCCCAAACTCAAAAAAAAAGGAAAGCAACACTGATCCTCTTACTAGGACACCGTGAACTTAGTTTGCTTTCTTGAGCTCCTTACCATGAACCGAGCTCTGATACCATGTGAAGAGAGTGGGAGAGAAGGAAGGAGTCTTACTTGCAACTTTCTCAAATACACAATGGGGGAATATACACAAAGGTGGAGGCTGAAAACTGTTTTCCTCTTCTTAGTTGTGAAAGCCAAAAGAACTCTCTTAGTACAAAAGAATAGGTGAACCCTATATGTGGGTCTCAAACCAAACTTAGCTAACTAAGGTGGCATACTAACTGAACCACTAACTAGAGTACATAAAGATAGCTGTCATTCAGCTATTATTCATGGTCGGTGTACCAACTGCATCTGCAGCTAACAAGTCAGTGACATAAATGCACAATGATCACCTTGGCATATTAGGAGTGGAGCTCGATCTCAACACACAATAGTGTAGAGTAGAAGCAATGAAAGAACTGACCAATACGACCCAATTTACAATAGGCATAGAGAAGTGGTAGTAACCATCATAAGAGAGCACAAAACATCGTCAAAGCAGCATGGCAACGTAAGACCATGCATGGGCTTGCACAAGGGCTCCAACAAGCTACATCAAACAAAGCGTGTAGACGAGAGGATAGACTACGACCGGTGGGAGCCTGCTAGTAGAACATGGGGGATAGCAACTTAAAAGGGATAGCGCAGACGTACATACAGTATTAGCATAGAGCTGAAGAGGAAGCATAGGTGTGAATAGAGGGAGAGATGTAGCTATAGAGAAGAACACAAGAATTACACAAGCAAAGGGAGGGAGCTACCCTGTGTTGACCATGGATGTCTTTATTGAAGCTATACTTATATATTAATATAAAATCTAGACGAAATTTTATCGAGATAGTTTTTTTAGTTTCATGATATTGAAAAAAATAGTACAGTTTTGTATATTTTATTTTGATATTTGAAGTAAAACATGTAAATCCTGGGCGAAACGTTAAAGTTTTTCATATAAAAGTTTCAAATTTTGGCGAATGTTTTAAGCATTTATTTTTATGAGATCATTGAAACTTTCAACATCAATATAAAAGTTTCACTTCTTAATGAAACTAACACGAAAAAATCATCCATTGTGTTGACACTATAGCAAGGCAGCAGCAGGAGTAGGGGGCATGAAGGTAGGAAAAATGCATGTGGATGGAGAGGTTAGGGAAGATAGAAGCCACGTTGAGGTTCAATTAAGTAGGCAAATGCACCAAAAACATTCAATGTCCTCCAAAAATGGGTAAGTCTATCATTATCCCCATGGGATAATACAAGGATAATAAGCACAAGCTTAATAATCATTTGTATTATGCTAAAAATCTTTTTATTTTAGCAAAACAACATCTTGTAAATATTCCAATACAAAATCCATAAGTTAATTGCGTAAATGATAAATTATTAGGAATTGTGTCACTTGTAAGTAGTCTAGGGACAATGTCCAACTTATTTATATGCTCCAAATTCTACGTTCTACTAGATGTAATTGTCGTAATAACATCCAATTAGGGGATCTGCAACCAAAACAACCTAAGTTAATATACAATCCAAAAAGAATAAAAGGTGCCTTAAGTGTATGAAAATTTTATGTGTGTGTTGTGTGTGTGTGTGTGTGTGTGCATGTGCATGTGCGTGTGCATGTGTGTGTGTGTGTGTGTGTGTGTGTGTGTGTGTGTGTGCACATGTGAAAAAATGGAGAATGAAAATGTGTATTAAACATTAATGTGTGTGTGTGTGTGTGTGTGCGCGCACGCGCGCCTGTATGTGTGTGTGTGCGTGTGTGTGTGTCCATCATGGTGGGTTTACTTTGCGTGTGTGTGTGTGTGTGTGAGAGAGAGAGAGAGAGAGAGAGAGAGAGAGAGCATATGTTTTTAAATTTAAAAGTTAAATAAATTTTTAAATTTTAAACATTTAAATTTAACATTTATACTTTTTATTAAATCTAGTCTCTCTCTCCTCTCTCAAACTTTTTTTAGAATCCAACTTCTCTCTCTCCTCTCTCTATCCTCTCTACCTATACTCTCTATCTAATCTCTCTTTATCCTTGGCTGCCATGTAACGAGAGCCACCCAACTATATTCTCTATCTTATCTCTCTATCCTCTCTCCCTCCTCCTCCACTTCCTACAGCCGCACTAAGTCGCCCCTCCCTTCTGTCCTCCTCCACCTCTGGCCATCCTCCTATATGAATAAAGTGGGATCATGCTAAGCCTAGTGTACATAATGTCAATGTAAGAACTACGAAGCCTCAAAGCATATAGTGAAACCCATGAGGAGAGAGACAACAAATAGGAAACACTCAATCTATTGTGATGTTCATAATCAACAATACATGATAGGCTTCTTATATAGAGTAAGCCCTTAGAATAGTCAACACTTGTGGGAACCTCTGATCCACATATCTCCTTGTGGATGTCCTCGAGTCCTCGACCCACATCTTCACATCATGTAGTCCACATCCTAGGGTGGCTACTTTAATACATTCCTATACCATACCTTAGCTTCTAATTATGTGCTCATGGCACCATATCTCAACACCTCCCCTTGGTGCCATGATCCATTGGCTATTGCAAGGTGGCCAAATGTGAGTTACAAATCCATCACCTCCCCTTAGGGCATACATTGCTATTTAAGGTGGTCAGATATGGGTATTACAAGATCAAATCCTCCCTTGGGTGCTTTCATAGCTACTCTCAAGTGGTCAGAGGCCTGATTTACAAACATGTGGGCTAAAGGTAGTAAGGTCTTTTGCTTCTCAATGCATGTTGTTCATGTCATTCTACTCATGGCTTGATGATGACTCACGTAGTTCACCTATTGGTTCTTCAATTTGCAATCTTCTTCCTTGTGTCCCAGCTTCTTGCAATGGTGACACTTTGGTTTGTTCTTTAGTCTACAGTCACTTTGATAGTGACCCATCCTTTCGCAATGGTAACACTTCGTTGATGTTTTACTAAACAATTCTTGTTCTTCATTATTGATGTTGCGTGTTGATGTAGATGTCGATGTAGTGCGTTGTACTCTTCAGGCATGCTTTTAAGGAGGATTGCAAGTGCATCCTTTTCTCCTACTTTTGCATTTATGCCTTCTAGTTGGGTCATAATGCTTTTGATCTTATTGACAAATTGTGCCATGGATTCATTGAAGCTCATGTGCAAACCATAGAATTCAATCTTAAGATGAATTTCTTGGTTTTTGGTTTTTGCACCAAACACTGTGTTCAACTCATCCCATGCATCTTTGGCATGATCCTTAGAGTCTATATGATGAATTATGTTTCGACCCAAGTGCAAACCAATGAGTGATAGTGTTGCCTCATTTTTTTCCCTCCAAGCTTCATTTTGTGTAGTGTATATGCCTTCTTTTACAATCTTCCAAAGCTTTTGATGCATCGAGAGATACCTCATTTGTGTAGACCAGGTGTGAAATCCTTCCCCAGTGAACTTCTCAACAGTTGGGGTATAGCCATTGCAAAGGTCTTACTAGTTGAAGAAACTTTCAAATCCACTAGTATCTAATTATTAACAATTATTCTGACTTGACAGGCACGTAGAGCTTGAAAAGATGACCACCTTTCCTTTTTGGAGCGTGTGCAAATTCTTCTTGGATTGCAAGTTATGGCTTGTCGAAGTTTTATGAAGAAGAGGCCTTATGATGTTGTGGCACAAGGTTTCATATGGTGCATGCAGGCCTTTGCTTACAAAGGGATTGTATGCTTAAGTGGCACTATGCCATGTGTTAGTCTTCTAACCCAATTGAGCTAACCCAAGGAAGCAAACTTACCCATGGTTAATTGTGGGTTGAGTTGGTCCTATCTGCCAGGTGTCAATTTATTGACCATAAACAGACCCTTACCTAAACTCATCTCAGTGAGTTTACTTGACTAACCCTATCTGCCATGTGGTAGAGGAGGAGTAGGAGAGAGAAAAAAATGAGAGAGAAACCTGAGAAATTCTCTGAGCATGGCGAGGCGACGGTGATAGGTATAGGCTATGGTGATGTTGAAGCTTCTTGGAGGTCATTACTGTGAGAGCCTCATGCATAGTGTGGGCTTTGGAGAGGCTCTTGAAGTAGTCGGGGGCTCGGAGAGGTGATGTCTACACAACATATGGAGGAGTTAGGAGCTAGTGGTGATGGGAGCTACTGGTCTGAGCTGTCGGGATGGAGCTTTGAGCCTTGGCTTCTACAGAGAAGGAGCTAGCCGATGGAGTACTGCTACATAGATTCATGAGGCTGTGGGTATTGCATGTCGGCTGGTTGTTGTATTCATTGAAGCTCAGGCTCACGAGTCATGTGGAGACATAAAAGGTTGCATTTCTATTGATGAAGGAGCCACGCTTCAACTAAGAGTGACATCACAAGTGAGCTCAGTAGAGCATCTAGATGCACAAATCTCTCAATCAGTTTCATGATTTTCTCAATCACACACCACACACCTAGGTTCACTCAATCACACCTACTGACACTGTGACGCCAAAAATTGATATTTTTAATTTGGCATTGGTATTATTTTTCTCTATGTTTGATAAGAGTTTGAGTATCAAGTGATAGCCTAGCGGCTCTCACTTATTTCTATTTTCTATGATATTGTATGGGATTGAGAGGATGAGTGGAATGGCTCATTGTAAATACCATAGGTATGAATTATAAATACCTTGGTATGGGGTGAGAGTTATTTGTGTATGGGATATTATGAGTTTTTTAGAAAATAGGAAGAGTGAGTCATATAAAGAGGTGGGCTCATGTCCATGTGTTCCAATAATATAAGAGAGGCCACATGCCAAGCGTGTGGAAGGCATGTGGAGGAGTGTGAAGTCAAGAGGAATCCTTCTAGAACTCCTATGTGGAATAAGGAGGATGTGGACATGTGGAAAAGAGAGGGTCCCTATGGGCTCCATGTGAGGAGACTCTTGACTTTCTCAATATTCTAAGAGTCTTGAGCATCTTTTGATGGGACACATGGCAAGAGTAGCCAAAAAGGACATGGATGGTGACATACGTGCTTATGTGATTGATGGGGAAAGGAATCTACAGGCAACAATTGTAAATGGGTGAAGGAGGGTAACAAAATCTCTATAAAAGGAGCCCTCCTCTCCCTTGTTCATGAGAATCTCTTCGACCATTGGGCCTTATGTTGCTGTAGTTCTAGTCTCCCCAAGCCTCTTCCATGAGCCTTCTCTCCCTCTTGTAGATATTCTCTTATGTAGACTCTTGAGTCCTTGTCTCTCTAGTTTATTCTCTCTCTATGAGTAGTCTTGGAGCTTCCGCTCCCTCTTGTATGTATGAAACCTCTTCTTCTCCCTTGTGTTTGTAGTGTTGAGGTGGATTCTCACTCTATTTGTAATGAAGGTCACTTCAGGTTCTCTCTCTCTTGAGTGTCTCTTCCCTTTTCTTTCTTTCAAAGCCTTAAAAGTTCTTTCTATTCGGCTGCTCATTGTGCACACATGGTCCATTTGTTTCCCGAGCCACTATGCAAACTTCTTACCCTCTTCTAGGCGAAATCTATGAGGGGTGGATCGTTGATGAAGGTGGAGTCTTGAGGGAGCATCCTGCTCAGGCGAAATTAGCCTGGGTGGAGGGTAGTTTTCATGACAATTTGACCCCCTGTTAGTGTTTTGCTCATAACTTTCTGCTCGGTTGTGCGATTGTAATGAAATTTATATCAGCGCGAAGCTCTCTTCAAGGCGCATGTTTCTATATAATCATATCTTGAATCAGATACTGCTGCAAAAAGTTATGAGTCTCTGTGTTTGATAGTCTATTTTCATGATAGTTTTTTACCCCCTTCCAGTAAACTGTCCATATCTCTTCAACCGTCTGTCTGTTTTCAATGAAACTTATATCAGCGCGAAGCCCATCTCAAGGCGCATCTCTTTGTATACTTGAATCTTTGATATCATGTCTCTACTGAAAGTTATAGGCCTCTGTGTCTAATGATAGTTTGTAGAGTGTTTTGAGCTAAGTATAAAGGTGTCTATGAAGGAGGTGCAATGTTTCCTCGGAATCTACCCATCTGACCTAATCAGCCCCTTCAAACTCCTCGATATATATCAGTTCATGTCATGTTGTCCTGCAAGATCTTCTTTCAACAACGTATCGCTCTTCTCTTTGGTGCAGACCAGCTCGCTGAGATTATGGCCTCTGCTGATCCTTTCCTTCTCCCTATGCTTGACTACAACATCACTTGGGATGTTACCATCTTCATTCTCATCTAAGGGAGGAAAGTATGGTGTGGTATCTTGGCATAAAAGCTTCTTTCTAATGTCTCATTCTCAATGATAAGTATCCTCGGGGGGGTCACTCATTATATGTAACCCTATCACGTGAGTTCAACAGAAGGATATTTTTTATTCCTAAAATTTACAGAAATAAATATACATAAGGGACTATTTAAAATAGTTTCGGAAAAAATTTACAGATTTGTATAGAAAAGGGGTACATTTTATTAATGAAAAAATTTACAGATAAGGGATTTTAAATATAGGCCTTGAATGCACATGATATAGAGGGTTTATACATAGTGACCCCCCCGAGTAAGTATCTTTGGCAGTCAGTTCGAATGCTGCAGGAAGTGAAGAGGTGCGTGAAGTTTATTACCCCCAACTTCATGTCACATCTTTTGGTGGAGACGCCGGGTATGTTTGGTATTGGATTCATCCCACCTTACTAAACGGTCTCGGGTGTACTTGATTGCATGTTATGCCTAGAAGAGGCATGTGTTTGTATGAGATAAAGAAGATGCCTGGAAGAACTCCGTTAGAAGAGATTGCAACCTGTTTAAGAGAACTTGAAGATTGTGAAGGTGATGCTCAAGCTATTCGCACAGTCACCATGATCATATCCTTTATGTTTGCATTGTTGAATATGTTGGTGAATCGACAACACCGGCAGCAGGCACAATGATAAATTGGGGATTGATCCATGCACTGGCAGCTTGGTGTGAAGAAGAGTTGAGTGTTTGGGTAGTTTCGACTATAACAGTGGAGTGGTGATTCTTAATGCTTTCGACTTCTTTTGCTATGCAAATGATGAAGATTACAATATCTTGAAGCTTTTATGTGCACTTCCTATTGTGAGAAGGGTGATTCTAGAATGCATGTATACACAATGTTTTCATGGTGCTGGTTGGTCACTTATTTTTGAAGATTTTGTTGAGGATCACATTGTGGAGGGTTTTCAACAAGTGGTTATGCATAATAAGTTGGTCTTGGTATACTAAGGCTCTGTGGGATCTTGTTCGGATCTTGTTTGGGATATTATTTGGATCTTGGTGTTTCCTTTTGTGTTTCATCATGGTGAAGATTCCAGTGTTTCGAGGGACCCAAGGGGAAGACCCGGAGTCTTATCTTCGGGATTTTGTTCGAGGATGCCGGCTTTCTAGATGGTCCATGAAGGATCGGGCGGAGATTTTGCCTGATTTTCTTGAAGGTGTAGCTTTGAGTTGGCATGAGACCTTGCCGGACTCTACCAAGGAGGACTGGGACCAAGTGATGGCAACAATGAAGCAGAGATTTGGGGCAGTGGAGTCGCCAAATGCTTTGATGTTGCAGTTGGACCGGTTCTATCAAGAAGAGGGTGAGTTGGTCTCTACGTTGGCAATCCGATATGAAACTTTATGGACAAAGTATGAAAGGGAAGCTTTGCGAGCTGTGGCATCTGCATCATCGGCCCCTCAAAGTCTCTCAGGGATGGAGCACTTAAAGATGAGCAAATTTGTTATGGCTTTGGAGCCTCGTCTTCGCTCAAAAGTAATGAGTAAAGATCCAACAACATACATGGAGGCGCTTCGCATTGCGACCAAGAAAGAAGCTTCTCTAAAGATCGAATCCTCTTTTGTGTCTTCAACAGCTTCAACTTCTAAGGTGGAGGTAATGGTCACTCCTCAGGTACCAAAGTCCTCTGAGTTAGATCATAATATCTCCCAATTGATGGCAGAGTTTGCTGATTTGAAATTGCATTTGGTTAATGCACGACAACCTAGAGCACCAATGAGTGAAGATAGGCCTCGAGATAGGAGTGGGGTCACTTGCTATGAATGTAATGAAAAAGATCACTATCGCCCCGAGTGTCCTAGATTGAGAAAGAAAGAAGAAAAACAAGTATCCTTGTTAGAAGCTTCTTCAGGGGATGAGGAAAGAGAGGTAATGATGGCTAAACGGGGGCGTGGTAAACCAAAAGAAGAAGAAGAAAGCAAGGAAGAAGTAGATGAGGAACATCAGGAAGAGGAACACCGTAGTAAGAAAATTAAGGCATCTAGAAGGAGAATTAGCCAGTCAGACTTTCCTTTAGGACAAGGAATTCAAAGCTATGACTTGTTGTCCGACCTTAAAGAAAAGGAAGCTCATATCACCTTTGGTCAATTACTTGCTTTGTCTCCAAAACTACGGAAGGAATGGGGAAAACTAGCAAGCACAAGGGTGTCAAAGAAGAAAAAGAAGAAAAGTGCCAATCCTGTTGTTCAAAAGGTAGATATAGATGTTGGTGATGATGTACCTGTGGTGATGTGATCATTGATGGTCAAGTGATTTCTAATGTGTACATTGATGGAGGTGCATCGATTAATGTCATGAGTGAGAAGACCATGATTGATGCTGATTTAAAATACTCTAGTACTACCTCTCCTTATCGCATCAAATTGGCTGACAACACTAGGGTTAAGACCTTGGGAGTTGTGAAGAATCTAGAAGTGGATGTATGTGGAATTTCTGTGCCGACTACTTTTCAGGTGATCCCTACCAAGCTAGATGCACGTGCCTATCCATTGATTTTGGGAAGGCCTTGGCTACGCAAGGTGAAGGCTGTTCAAAAGTGGGATACTGGAGAATTGATTTTGCAGGGAAATGATAAGAAGGTGCGCTACAACATCAGAAGCCGCAAGAAGGAAGTTGTCAAGGAGGAGTCTTCAACATCAGAGAGTTCAAGCTCTGACTTAACCGATGAAGAAGAAGAGACAAGGTGTAGCTCCGAGGAGTCCAACTCAGAGGGTGAGGTGGAAGGAGTGGCCTTTGGTGTTTGTCTTGGTGCTGATCGGGATGAGTCAGGAAGGAACAAGGTGGTGGTGCAAGAAGATCCTGTAGAGACACTTCATGTGGAGGATGTGGAGCACATTAAACGACGCCAACGCAATGAAGAGCTTCTTGGTGATTCTCTATCAGGTAGTGAGAAGCTCGAGTACTTGGATATGCTAGATGATTTTCCATGTCTCTTTGCAACAAGCTATTCGGCCAGTCTCTCTTGTGGAGCACAAGATTGAGTTGAAGCCAGAAAGCAAGCCAGTTGTGCAACGCTTAAGGCGATTGGGGGTGATCCAAGCTGAGGCACTAAAGAAAGAGGTAACACATCTACTTGAGGCGGGATTCATCTTTCCTGTTGATGATTCAGAATGGATATCTCCTATAGTTGTCACACCAAAGAAAGAAAATAAGTGGCGAGTTTGTGTGGACTTTCGTCCTTTGAATGCATGCACTAAGAGGGATCATTTTCCTTTGCCATTTCAAGATGAAATACTAGACCAAGTAGCAGGGCATGAGATGTATTCTATATGTGATGGGTATTCTGGATACTTTCAAATTCGTATTCGGGAGGAAGATCAAAAGAAAACATCATTCGTCACACCTTGGGGAGTTTTTTCTTACAGAGTGATGCCTTTTGGGTTGACCAATGCACCAGCTACATTTCAAAGGTTCATGAGTAAGTCTTGGAGCCTTACTTGGGAAAGTTCATATGGGTGTTTTTGGATGATTTTTGCATTTATTCTCGGCGCATAGATCACATGGAGAAGTTAAAGATGGCCTTAGCTAGGATTGATGAAGCAAAAGGGTGTCTAAATCCTAGCAAGTGTCATTTGGCTCAAACAAAAGTAGTCTTGTTAGGGCATATTGTGTCTCAAGAAGGCTTGCAAATGGATCCTGACAAGGTTCAAGCAATCATGGCATTGCCAAGTCCTGAGAGTGTCACTGGTGTTCGCAGAATTCTAGGAAAGAGCAAGTATTATCAACGCTTTTGTGATGATTTCATAGAGATAGTGCATCCCATGAACTTGTTGACAAGAAAAGGAGTTTCTTTCCAATGGGGTGTGGAGCAACAAGAGTCTTTCCAGCAACTTAAGGAGGCCATGAGTAAGGGCCCAATATTGAAGCCCCCTGATTGGTCTCAAGACTTTTATGTAAATACAAGTGTATCTTTGCATTCAGTTGGTGCTGTCAGTTGGTGCTGTATTGCTACAAAAAGGAGAGGTAGGTAGAATGCAACCCATCTATTATGCCAGCCGACAGCTTATAGATGTGGAAACAAGGTATGAAGAAATGGAGCAGCAAGCTCTCTCTTTGGTGTTTTCCGTCAAAAAGTTTCGCTTTTATTTATTACCTCGACCATTTTTCTTCCTTACCTCTCAGTCTATTTTAGCATATCTAGTTCGCAAGCCTAATCCTGGGGGGAGATTTGCAAAATGGTTGTTAGAGCTTCAAGATTTCTCTTTCTCTTTTGTCACTAAAAATACCACTAGGTCCACTATGGCAGATTTGCTCACAGGATGGGAGGATCTAGGAGAAGAAAAGAAATGTAAGGAGAACATTAAAGATGAAAGGGATACACCACCGACAGCTTTTGTTTTGTATTTTGATGGGGCTTTTAGTCCTTCATGCCAACAAGGAGCCGGGGGGATAGTCTTGATGAATCCTGAAGGTCAAGAGGTATGGGCAAGAGGACAAGAGCTTCCAGGTATCACAACTAACAATGCAGCTGAGTATAATGCTTTGATTCTTGGTTTGGAGGGTTGTCTTTAAAGTCAAGTTAAAGAATTGGAAGTAAGAGGAGATTCTCAGCTTATTATAAAGCAAATGCAAGGGCATTACCAGACAAGAAGTCCTCATTTGAAGGAGCTTAATCAAAAGGCTATGGCACTATGTAGTCAGTTTGATTTTTGCAAGTTTGTTCATATAAACAGAAAAGAAAATCAAAGGGCAGATGAGTTAGCTACTCAAGCCATTGTAGTACAAGACCGGGGGGTGGTTTCTTTGGTAGACACTGGATGGCCAGAACTGCAAGATGTTCAGCAATATGTGGAAGAAGGCATGTTTCCTCAAGGGTTAACTCCACAACAGAAGCAGAGATTGGTAAGGAAGGCTTGTCCCTATACTATTGTTGATGACATTCTTTATAAATTGGGAAAAGATAAGGTGCTTCGTCGGGTGGTCCATCCCATGGAGACTAGGAGAATCCTAGAAATGTGTCATGAATGCTCTGGTCATTTTGCTTCAGCAAGCACAGCTAGGAGAATTCTTAATGCAGGATACTTTTGGCCACGCCTCCATAAGGATGTATATGAATGGTGTCGAAGTTGTAAAGTATGCCAAAAGTTTGGAAGGCGACAGTTGATTCCTGGGCCCTTGAAGCCTATTCCAGCATATGGACCATTTGAGAGGTGGGGGTTGGACTTTGTGGGACCACTCCCTCGCTCATCCCAGGGCAAGCATTATTTATTGGTGGCCATAGATTATGCAACTCGATGGGCAGAGGCCAAGGCCACAGTCAATAGCAAGGCAAGCATAGTTGCAAAATTTCTCTTTGATCAAATTTGTTCACACTTTGGTTGTCCTTTGGAAATTCTCACTAATGGAGGAACCTCTTTTAGAAATGAACTAATTGAAGATGTGGTGCATAAGCTAAAGATAAATCATAGCATGTCCATGCCATACTATCCTCAATGTAATGGCTTGGTTGAGAAAACAAATGGATTGTTGTGCAATTCAATGGGAAAGCTTGTTGACACCAAGAAAAGGCATTGGGATAGGCACTTGGCAGAAGTTTTATGGGCTTACAGAACCACACACAAGCTAGCTATTGGGTTTACACCATTCCAACTAGTGTATGGAATAGAAGCAATTTTACCCATTGAATTGGAGATACATAGTCTTCGCACAGCTGTTGCAAGAATAGAAGGACAGGAGGATGCCTATGCTCAATGCTTGGTACAGCTAGAAGCCTTGGATGAATGCAGATTACAGGCCTTACAAAACTTGGAATCTTCTCAAAGAAGGCGCAAGGCCCGTTTTGACACCAAATTACGCAAGAAGAAAGATATTGCAGAAGGAGATTTGGTAATGAGATTTGATAGCCGTCTGGACAAGCGGCTAGACAAAAAGTTTATCGGCCGATGGGAGGGACCATATCGAGTCAAAAAGAAGTTCACGAATGGAACCTTTCAGCTTGAGTATGTTGATGGCATGGTGATACCCGGACGCACCAATGAGTATCGCCTTAAATTCTTCTATGCTCGACCACCTTGAGGGCCAGCAGACCCTCTCTGTACTAGAGAGGATCTGCTGGGGGGGGAAAGATGTGACGCCAAAAATTGATATTTTTAATTTGGCATTGGTATTATTTTTCTCTATGTTTGATAAGAGTTTTTTGAGTATCAAGTGATAGCCTAGCGGCTCTCACTTATTTCTATTTTCTATGATATTATATGGGATTGAGAGGATGAGTGGAATGGCTCATTGTAAATACCATAGGTATGAATTATAAATACCTTGGTATGGGGTGAGAGTTATTTGTGTATGGGATATTATGAGTTTTTTAGAAAATAGGAAGAGTGAGTCATATAAAGAGGTGGGCTCATGTCCATGTGTTCCAATAATATAAGAGAGGCCACATGCCAAGCGTGTGGAAGGCATGTGGAGGAGTGTGAAGTCAAGAGGAATCCTTCTAGAACTCCTATGTGGAATAAGGAGGATGTGGACATGTGGAAAAGAGAGGGTCCCTATGGGCTCCATGTGAGGAGACTCTTGACTTTCTCAATATTTTAAGAGTCTTGAGCATCTTTTGATGGGACACATGGCAAGAGTAGCCAAAAAGGACATGGATGGTGACATACGTGCTTATGTGATTGATGGGGAAAGGAATCTACAGGCAGCAATTGTAAATGGGTGAAGGAGGGTAACAAAATCTCTATAAAAGGAGCCCTCCTCTCCCTTGTTCATGAGAATCTCTTCGACCATTGGGCCTTATGTTGCTGTAGTTCTAGTCTCCCCAAGCCTCTTCCATGAGCCTTCTCTCCCTCTTGTAGATATTCTCTTATGTAGACTCTTGAGTCCTTCTCTCTCTAGTTTATTGTCTCTCTATGAGTAGTCTTGGAGCTTCCGCTCCCTCTTGTATGTATGAAACCTCTTCTTCTCCCTTGTGTTTGTAGTGTTGAGGTGGATTCTCACTCTATTTGTAATGAAGGTCACTTCAGGTTCTCTCTCTCTTGAGTGTCTCTTCCCTTTTCTTTCTTTCAAAGCCTTAAAAGTTCTTTCTATTCGGCTGCTCATTGTGCACACATGGTCCATTTGTTTCCCGAGCCACTATGCAAACTTCTTCCCCTCTTCTAAGCGAAATCTATGAGGGGTGGATCGTTGATGAAGGTGGAGTCTTGAGGGAGCATCCTGCTCAGGCGAAATTAGCTTGGGTGGAGGGTAGTTTTCATGACAATTTGACCCCCTGTTAGTGTTTTGCTCATAACAATCTGCTCGATTGTCCGATTGTAATGAAATTTATATCAACGTAAAGCTCTCTTCAAGCCGCATGTTTGTATATAATCAGATCTTGAATCACATATTGCTGCAAAAAGTTATGAGTCTCTGTGTTTGATAGTCTGTTTTCATGACAGTTTTTTACCCCCTTCCAGTAAACTGTCCATATCTCTTCAACCGTCTGTCTGTTTTCAATGAAACTTATATCAGCGCGAAGCCCATATCAAGGCACATCTCTTTGTATACTTGAATCTTTGATATCATGTCTCTACTGAAAGTTATAGGCCTCTGTGTCTAATGACAGTTTGTAGAGTGTTTTGAGCTAAGTATAAAGGTGTCTATGAAGGAGGTGCAATGTTTCCTCGGAATCTACCCATCCGACCTAATCAGCCCCTTCAAACTCCTCGATATATATCAGTTCATGTCATGTTGAGCCGCAAGATCTTCTTTCAACAACGTATCGCTCTTCTCTTTGGTGCAGACTGGCTCACTGAGATTATGGCCTCTGCTGATCCTTTCCTTCTCCCTATGCTTGACTACAACATCACTTGGGATGTTACCATCTTCATTCTCATCTAAGGGAGGAAAGTATGGTGTGGTATCTTGGCATAAAAGCTTCTTTCTAATGTCTCATTCTCAATGATAAGTATCTTTGGCAGTCAGTTCGAATGCTACAGGAAGTGAAGAGGTGCGTGAAGTTTATTACCCCCAACTTCATGTCACAACACCTATCGAGGCACACCATGTGTCCACACACTTAGACCTTAGGACTCTAGATCCCATTACATCAATTTGTCCTACATTCCTGCCCACAAATTGATGTAATGGTATCAGAGCATTGGTTCACTATCCTTGAGACCTCCTTGAGTGCCACCAGTTATGGTACCTTGGAGTGGATTGCAAGTCATACTGTCTTGTTGACTAGTGTGGGTTGACTATGACAAGAGCTTACCTGAAGGAAGAATATATCACGACTTGCATGATGATTTCCTATGGAGACTTCATAGCTTGCCCACCTCTAGTGGCAACACACACGATCCACAACCTGGAACTCACTCTAGTTGCATCAGTAGCAGACTCATTTGGGCATCCTCATCCCAACATGATCTCACTCTGACTTTGGTTTGTTGGTTTACAGTTGGGAGATAGACAATGAATATGCATGGGAATACCCTTAGATCCAACAAGGTAACACATAAGACTAACAATCATTTGAGGGGGACATCCCAAGGCAGAGAACCATTATTGACCACACACACAAAAATCTACTTTGAAGATGTGGGGAAATACCCCCCTTTGATGGCATATCTTGTCGTTTTCCTCCTTCTCTTCCAATCTACCATAGTGTGAGGTTCATTGTCATTGGAGAGGTTCTTGGTATAGCCAATCTTTTAACTGCTTTGCTCTTTGTCCTTCTTCACACTCTTTAATGTATCTTGTCCATATTTTGCAATACAAGATCCTTGTAGTCCTTCACCTTCTATGAGTGTCCAAGCTTTAAGACCATTTTGTGAATTACATGGACTGAAGAGGGTCTTACCACTTGTCATGCAAGGGCAATGCCTACTCTTGTACAAGAGGTGGTCATCATTGTATGGCAAGGTATAGTCAACCAAATGCAAGTACATTTCATACATCATGAAAGATATTGAAACCATAACTAAGGCATCTTCAAAATAAAAATCATAATGGTTGTAGTTGAGGCCTTTGTTCCAATCATATCCATTCGAAATCATCATGCAAGTCATGATACATTCTTCCTTCATGTAAGCTCTTATCATGGTCAATCCACACTAGTCAACTAATCAACACGATAGTATGACTTGAAATCCACTTCAAAGTATCATAACCTCAATCCTCAACGTAAAAGGTGAAAAATGCATTCAGATGAATTGAAAAAGAAATCTCTGAATCTCTGATCTGTACTTTAACTCCTTAAGAATCACCTTAGCATTTAGTGTAGCATCAAACTTTAAAAATAGTCTAGAAATGCTTGCAAAAAACAGAGGAACCTTGGAGGATTGCTACCTCACTCCACAAAGCATCAAGTTCTACCCAATAAAAGGTACTTGGAAGTAGAAAACTCAGTGCAAGTCTTAGACCAACAAATGAAGCTTCACACCTCTAGTGGAAGCAACATCTTTTCCACCTCGAAAAACATGTCTTCTTCAAACCCGACTAGTTTTTCCTTAGTTTCTCCTCATTCCCTTGACCATTTGCACTCAAAACTCACCAGAAGGTAGCCCATAGCGTTGCTTAAATGGTGGCTCCAGCAAGCTGAATTGACAAAAATGGTGCGGGATGAAGCGAGTATCAGCACAGGCTGTAGAAGTGTGCCTATATTAGGGGAATCTATGTGGCTGAAAGGGTTTGGAGAATGGTCGCCTACATTGGGAGAACAAGCACTTGGAAATTTTGCTCAAAAGAGGAAACAATGAAGACCAAGAGAGTGTGAGGAAGAAGATGATAACATGGCACTCAAGGAAGTCTCAAGGATAGTGAACCAATGCTCTGATACCAGATGTTGGAGTTGCAGGAAGGATTGAGCGAGTGAAGCAAAGGAGAGTTTATTCAAGCGAGACAGGCCCAATATATAGGCTCTAGTTACATCTAAGAGTGACATCACAAGTGAGCTTATTAGAGCATCTAGATCAACAAATCTCTCAATCAGTTCCATGATTCTCTCAATCACACCTACTCACACCTATCCAGGCACACCATGTGTTCACACACTTAGAACTTAGGACTCTAGATCCCATTACATCAATTTGTCCTTCATTCCCCCCCACAAATTGATGTAATGGTATCAGAGCATTGGTTCACTATCCTTGAGACCTCCTTGAGTGCCACAAGTTATGGTACCTTGGAGTGGCTTGCAAGTCATACTATCTTGTTGACTAGTTGACAAGTTGACTAGTGTGGGTTGACTATGACAAGAGCTTACATGAAGGAAGAATACAGCATGACTTGCATGATGATTTCCAATGAAAACTTCATGGCTTGCCCACTTCTAGTGGCAACACACATGATCCACAACCTGGTACTCACTCTAGTTGCATGAGCAGTAGACTCATTTGGGCATCCTCATCCCAACATGATCTCACTCTGACTTTTGTTTGTTGGTTTTTACAATTGGGAGATAGACAATGAATATGCATGGGAATACCCTTAGATCCAACAAGGTAACACATAAGAACAATAATCATTTGAGGCAGACATCCCAAGGCAAAGAACCCTTATTGACCACACACACAAAAATCTACTTTGAAAATGTGGGGAAATACCCCCCTTTGATGGCATATCTTGTCGTTTTTCTCCTTCTCTTCCAATCTACCATAGTGTGAGGTTCATTGTCATTGGAGGGGTTCTTTGTGTAGCCAATCTTGTAACTCCTTTGCTCTTTGTCCTTCTTCACACCCTTTACTATATCTTGTCCATATTTTGCAATACAAGATCCTTGTAGTCCTTCACCTTCTTTGAGTGTCCAAGCTTTAAGACCATTTTGTGAATTATATGGACTGAAGAGGCTGTTACCACTTGTCATGCAAGGGCAGTGCCTACTCTTGTACAAGAGGTGGTCATGATTGTATGGCAAGGTATAGTCAACCAAATGCAAGTACATTTCATACATCATGGAAGATATTGAAACCATAACTAAGGCATCTTCAAAATAAGAATCATAATGGCTATAGTTGAAAGCTTTGTTCCAATCATTTCCATTGGAAATCATCATGCAAGTCATGATATATTGTTCCTTCATGTAAGCTCTTGTCAGAGTCCACCCGCACTAGTCAACTAGTCAACTAGTCAACAAGATAGTATGACTTGAAATCCACTTCAAATACCATAACTTCAAACCTTAATATAAAAGAATAAAAAAGCATTCAACCTTCCAATGCTGATAGTCAAAGATCAGTTTGACATAGATTTAGTCAACACTAGTCAAACTTTGACTATCCCTTCCAAATCCAACCAAAACCAAAGAAGAGAGTATTTGGATTGGTTTTTTAGTCGTTTGCTACAGCTCGGGGTTAAGACCAATGCTCATCAAACTTTGCAGGGAGCTTAGCAATTGGGTCGCCCAACTGCTTGTGAAAGCATTTTGTAAATAGTTAAGTGATAGAGTAGAAAAGATGCAAGTTCTCCTTGAGCTTGTAGGAGCACAACCATGGCAAAATGGTGGCCTCTTCTCTTGATCCCACCAGTCAAATGAGTTGTCCCTATTTGAAGATCATGGAGCTGAAGAGGTTTTTCAAAATGTTAAGTGGATTGGGAGATCAAGCACTTGCAAGAAGAAGGAAAGATGGGAGATGGCAACTTCTATAGAGACAATGCTGGGCCCTAGAGCAGCGCATTTTACAGATCCACCATTGAGAAGAAATGCCCTTGAGTAAGGAAGCTCCAGCTAAGAGGATAGCAACAATGGTGAAGTAGATCTCATGGATGAATCCCTTAAAGGTTAGCCAAGAAGAGGAGAAGAAGATGAAGGAGAAGATGGAGGAAAAGGACAAGATATGCCATCAAAGGGGGATATTTCCCCACATCTTCAAGGAAGATTTGTGTGTGTGTGGTCAATGAGGGCTCTCTACCTTGGGATGTCCCCCTCAAATGATTGTTAGTCTTATGTGTTACCTTGTTGGATCTAAGGGTATTCCCATGCATAGTCATTGTCTATCTCCCAATTGTAAAGCAACAAACCAAAGTCAGAGTGATCATGTTGGGATGAGGTTGCCCAAATGAGTCTACTGCTGATGCAACTAGAGTGAGTACCAGGTTGTGGATCATGTGTGTTGCCACTGTAGGTGGGCAAGCCATGTCCCATGGACTACTGCTAGGGTTGAGGTCATCAATTTGTGCTAGAGTCTTAAGGTCTAAGGTTGTGAGTGTGTGAACACATGGTGTGCTTGGATAGGTGTCAGTGGGTGTGATTGAGTGAATATAGGTGTGTGATGTGTGATTGAGAGAATCATGGAACTGATTGAGAGATTTGTGGATCTAGTTGCTCTACTAAGCTCACATGTGATGTCACTACTGGATGTAACTGGAGCCTATATATTGGGCATGTCTCTCTTGAATAAACTCTCTCTTTTTCTTCACTTTATTAATCCTTCTTGCAACTCCAACATGTGGTATTAGAGCAGTGGTTCACCATCCTTGAGACCTCCTTGAGTGCCATGTCATCATCTTCTTCCTCACCTCTCTTCTTCTCCATTTTTTCCTCTATTGAGCAAAATTTCCAAGTGCTTGTTCTCCCAATGTGTGTGACTGTTCTACAAACCCTTTCAGCCATAGATTCCCCTCATATAGATGCACTTCTACGCTAAAGGGTTTTTGGAAATTGTCCTTCTACAGCCCGTGCTAATGCTCGCTTCATCCCGTGCCATTTTTGTCAATTCAGCTTGTTGGAGCAACCATTTTAGAAGCAGACTAAGGTGCACTTAGAAGACCCTATCAGATACCTACTGGTGAATATTGAGGGCAAATGGTCAAGGGAATGAGGAGAAACTAAGGAAAAACCAGTCAGGTTTTGCAGAAGACATGTTTTTTGGAGGTGGAGAAGATGTTGCTGCCCCTGGAGGTGTGAAGCTTCATTTGGTCTGAGACTTGAACTAAGTCTTCTACTTCTAAGTACCTTTTATTGCACACCAAATTCCCTCTACTTAATTCTTTGTGGAGTGAGGTAGCAATCCTCCAAAGTTCCTCTCTTTTTTACAAGCATTTCTAGAGTAGTTTTGAAGTTTGATGCTACACTAAATGCTAAGGTGATGCTTGAGGAGTTAAAGTACAGATTAGAGATTCAGAGATTTCTTTTTCAGTTCAGTTTAATTCATTTTTTACCTTTTATGTTGAGGTTGAGGTTATGATACTTTGAAGTGGATTACAAGTCATACTATCTTGTTGACTAGTTGACTAGTGTGGATTGACCATGACAAGAGCTTACATGAAGGAAGAATATATCATGACTTGCATGATGATTTCAAATGGATGTGATTGGAACAAAGGTTTCAACTACAACCATTATGATTCTTATTTTGAAGATGCCTTAGTTACGGTTTCAATATCTTTCATGATGTATGAAATGTACTTGCATTTGGTTGACTATACCTTGCCATACAATCATGACCGCCTCTTGTACAAGAATAGATATTGCCCTTGCATGACAAGTGGTAAGACCCTCTTTAGTCCATATGATTCACAAATTTTTTTAAAAGCTTGGACACTCAAAGAAGGTGAAGGACTATAAGGATCTTGTATTGCAGAAGGACAAAGAGCAAAGGAGTTACAAGATTGGCTACACGAAGAACCTCTCCAATGACAATGAACCTCACACTATGATATCTTATAAGAGAAGGAGGAAAAGGACAAGGTATGCCATCAACGGGGGGTATTTTCCCACATCTTCAAATTCAGAATATTTATGTGTGTGTGGTCAATAAGGGTTCTCTGCCTTGGGATGTCCCCCTTAAATGATTGTTAGTCTTATGTGTTACCTGTGAAGAGAGTGGGAGAGAAGTAAGGAGTCTCACTTGCAGCTTTCTCACATACACGATGGGGGAATACACACAAAGGTGGAGGCTGAAAACAATTTTCCTCTTCTTAGTTGTGAAAGCCAAAAGAACTCTCTAAGTACAAAAGGAATAGGTGAACCCTATATGTGGGTCTCAAACCAACCTTAGCTAACCTAGGTGGTATACTAACTGAGCCACTAACTAGAGTACATAAAGATAGTTGTCATCCAGCTATTATTCATGGGCGGTGTACCAATTGCATCCGCAGCTAACAAGTCAGTGACATAAATGCACAATGGTCACCCTGGCATATCACGAGTGGAGCTTGATATCTCAACAGTCCCCCTCGGGCTCAATCCCAATTCCTGCACACCAAGTAGGTCTCTGAACTTGCGTAGCTTCTCTATGCCCAATGCCTTTGTGAATATGTCAGCTACCTAATCCTCTATGCTGACATAAACTAGATCAATAAGACCTACTAGAACCTTCTCCTGCACATAGTGATAATGCACCTCAATGTGCTTTGTTCTAGCATGATAGACTAGGTTATTTTCCAAGTGTATACTGCTCATGTTGTCACAATAAATGACTGATGCATATCATAAAGTTATTTTCCAAGTGTATACTGCTCATGTTGTCACAATAAATGACTGATGCATATCATAAAGTAGCTGCCTCACATGCAGCCATTGTTGCACCCCTGTACTCAGCCTTTGTCCATGACAAGGCAATTGTAGGCTGTTTCTTGCTGCTTCAAGTGACTGCAGCACTCCCAAAAGAGAACACATATCTACTGGTAGATCGTCTATCAAAAATACTACCAGCCCAATCAGCATCAGTGTATCCATGCAAGTGTATCTGAACCCCAGTCTCATAAAATAGTCCATACTGCAATGTGGACTTCACATACCTCAGTATGCATCTAGTCGAATCCAAATGCAGTTTCCTTGGAGCCTACATAAACTGACTTACCAACCCAATATCATAGCTCAAATCTGGCCTAGTAATAGTCATATAAATCAAACTTCCTACTATGTGTCTCTACATAGTAGGGTCTTCCAGAAGCTCACCTGCATTTGCGCTTAATTTCACATTCTGCTCCAAAGGAACTGAAATAGGCTTATAGCATGTCATCCCATATTTGGACAGCATGTCATCCCATATTTGGACAGCATGTCCAATCCATACTGCCTCTGCAAGAGCCATTTCCCACTTGTGGATCTAGTCACCTCAATGCCCAAGAAGTAACGTAGCTCTCCCAAATCCTTCATCTCAAACTTCTGCTTTAATAACATTTTCACATGAAGGATATCTTCATCACTATCACATGTGATGATCTCTTCATCAACATAAATGATAAGCAACATAATGCCTTTCTCTATTTTTCTCACATAAAGTGAGAAATCTACCTTGGAAATCTGAAAGCCAATAGTGACAAGATAGTGTCCTGTCTTGTCAGACCATGCTCTGGGTGCTTGCTTCAAGCCATACAAGGCTTTCTTCAACTTGCAAACAAACTCAGGATGAACAGCATGAACATAACCTGGTGGCTGCTCCATATAGACCTCTTCTTGCAAATCACCATGCAAGAAAACATTATTTACATCCATCTGATGTAAAGACCATCCCTTTGATGCAGCCATAGCAATGACTGCTCTTACGACTACCATCCTTGCAACCGGACTAAATGTTTCTTCATAATCAATGCCATACGTCTGTGCATACCCCTTGACAACTTATCTTGCCTTGTATTTGTCCACAAAATCATCTACAGCCAATTGCATTCTTGTCTTTAGGTAAAGGCACCAATTCCCATGTAGCATTTGCTTCCAAGGCATCCATTTCTTCATCCATGGCTTTCTCCCATTTTTCTTTTCCCATGGCTTGCTCAAAAGAAGTGGGTTCTGGTTCATGTATCACTTTGACCATATAGGCAATCATATTTCAGCCTATCCACAGGATTCCTAGCTCTGATAGACCTGCGCAAAATAGGCTCACTACCAAGTGCTCTCAAAACATCCCTTGTCTTCCTTACTCTAGGTGTAACAATAGAAGGAATACCCAACTCATCATCAAGGCTTTCTGAGCCACTGGATTCACCATCCACATAAGAGCAACCTGCATTCATATCAACCATGGGCTGATCTACTTTCTCTTTTCCTTTTTATGATACTTGCATACCACTTTCTGCATTACTTTGAGGAGATCCTCCTGATCTCAATCTGCCTGTCCATGGGGAAGTATGTGAACCATTGCTAGAGGACACTACAGATCCACTAATATTTTGTGATTGTTGCTGTGAATTCTATGCAACATTACCATTTTGTGCATCTACATCATCAATCACATTTACTGGTTTATACCAACTGCTCATCTCATCAAAAACAACATCTATGCTCACTGTAAACTTACGACTAGAAGGGTTGTAGCATCTATACCCTTTTTGCTGCAGAGAATAACCAATAAAGATGCACTTCTCAGCTTTTGGATCCCAACTTGGATCTCAACTCATCTGGCACATGAACATAGGCAATGCAACCAAGAACTTTCAAATGAGAAATATATGGTTTCCCACTAGTATACCTCTCCTCTGGCGTCATGCCATGTATTGCTACAGTGGGAGTCTTGTTCATTATCTAGACTGTTGTAGCAACTACTTCAGACCAATAATAATCTGGCATGTCTTTTTCGTTGAGCATGGCACGAGATACCTCTCCAATATGCCTATTTTTCCTTTCTACAAGTCCATTTTGCTGTGGGGTATGACTGCATGAATATTGCTGCTTCATGCCATGCTCCTGCAAGAACCGTGCAAACTCATTTGAGAGGTACTCTCCCCCTCCATCTGACCTCAGATATTTTATTTGGATGCCTGTTTATTTCTCAACCATAGCTTTAAAAGCTTTGAAATGCCCAAACACTTCACTTTTCTTTTTCATAAAATACACCCAAACTTTTCTGCTGTAGTCATCAATAAAAGTGACAAAGTAATGATAGCCTCCAATAGATGCAACTTTAGTAGTCCACACATCAGAGTGGATTAATTCCAATGGCCTCTTACTCTCTGAACATGTCTAGGAAATGGTTTCCTTGCTTGTTTTCCAAATTGATAGGCTTCACATACCTTATGCATTTCTGCAACCTTGAACTTAGGCAATCCTGCAACAATATTTTTGGCCTGCATTAATTTAAGTCATTGTACATTAACATGACCAATGCGTTTATGCCAGATATCAATATCTGCAACTACACCGGTCCCATGTGCAAACATTGCTGCACTCAATTCAGGCATGTCCGCATCCAACATAAACATCATGCCCCTCTTTTTCCCTTTTGCTATCAAGCGACCTTTATTTTTCATATCCTCAACAAAGCATCCGAGGATTAAATCTGACCTGCAAGCCCTGCTCGACCATTTGACCAATAGAAACTAGGTTCTTGGTGATATTCGGGACATGAAATACATCAGACAGGTATTTCTTTTTACCATCCTACATAGACAAAGGAATTCTACCAATCTGCACAATAGGATGTGCAGTATCATCAACAGTCTCCACAAATCCTAGTCTTTTCATTCTCCTTGCATCCTGCATCCATTCTGCATGACTTGTCATGTGGTTTGACGCACTGCGTCAACATACCACACATCATTGCTTTCTTCTGCACTTGTCACAGAATTGGTCATGTGCTGCACCATAAACAAATGCTCATTTATGTCATCACCCTGTCTACTAGAGGATGCATAATTTCCTTGCTGCAATTTTGTAGTCATGATGTCATTCTGCTTTTTATAACAGTCTTTAACCGTATGACCCATTCTACCATAGTAGTAGCATTCAACATTGCTGTTTGCATTTTGGCCTCTCTGCCATCCACCATGACCTCTTTGGCTCCCCCTGCCTCTTAAGTTACCACGTCCTCCATAGGACTGGTTTTCTTGAATTTGCTGCATATTCTGATTTCTGCCACGGCCTCCAAATTGGCCTGCTCTACCCCTTCCAACATTTGAGTAAAGAAGATGCACCACCATTTCTCTGCTCTTCAAAAATTAGAAGAGCAATCAACTCCTCAAAATCAGGAAATTTTCCATGGATGGCAATGGATGTCCGGAATTGTGCATAATCCTTTCCTAGACCATTCAAGGTCACAGAAACTAAATCATCATCTTCCACTGGCGACCCAATGGAAGCAAGTGCATCTGCAATCATTGATGCTCATATTTTCTCTGTGCACATTATGCAGCTCCTGCTTGAGTTGCATTTTCCTGGCTTGCATATTTGTGCTATACATTTTTGTCAAAGTATCCCATGCCTCCTTCGGCGTGCTTGCATCCTGAATATACACAATCATAGAATTTGAAATACTGATAGACAGCCAGTACATAACTTTTTTGGCTCTCTCATGCCATCCTTTAAATGCCTACAACTCTTATTGATTGGGAACATTAGGAATAACTGGTTCTTGTTCAGCTCCAGTAATGAACTCCCAATAGCCTTTTCCCTTAAGGAAATTCGTCATTCTAAACTTCCATGCTTGGAAGTTGTTCTTGTCAAGCTTTTCAGTGACTATCTGTGAAAGAGCATCAGATGCCATATCAGAACACTGCAAAAATATTTTGTCACTGCAAAAAACACAACTTCTACCTCATAAGGGCAAATCTACAAAACTGACGAAAGTGGTATTTGACAACACAATCACTTCCTAGTGACGATTTTGCATCAACAGGCAATAAGAATGATTCTGTCACTCCCAATATCTCTGCACACAAGCATACAATGCAATTTTTGTGGCAACTTTTCACCAACCTACAGAACAATGGTCTCACAGCCAAAACAAGGCACTTTTCTAAGTGCCTGTGGAAAACTTCTGCCACCAAATGGGCCCCAGAATGTGCACTCAATCTGAGACAGTGCACTCTTGCACTTTCTAGTTGTGCTACCTGTAGAGATTTGCTCCCAAACTCCAAAAAGGAAAGCAACACTGATCCTCTTACCAAGACACCACGAACTTGGTTTGCTTTCTTGAGATCCTTACCATGAACCGAGCTCTGATATCATGTGAAGAGAGTGGGAGAGAAGTAAGGAGTCTCACTTGTAGCTTTCTCACATACACAATGGGGGAATACACACAAAGGTGGAGGTTGAAAACAATTTTCCTCTTCTTAGTTGTGAAAGCCAAAAGAACTCTCTAAGTACAAAAGGAATAGGTGAACCCTATATGTGGGTCTCAAACCAAACTTAGCTAACCTAGGTGGCATACTTACTGAGCCAGTAACTAGAGTACATAAAGATAGCGATCATCCAGCTATTATTCATGGGCGGTGTACCAACCGCATCTGCAGCTAACAAGTCAGTGACATAAATGCACAACGGTCACCCTAGCATATCATGAGTGGAGTTCGATATCTCAACATTACCTTGTTGGATCTAAGGGTATTCCCATGCATAGTCATTGTCTATCCCCCAATTGTAAACCAACAAAGGAGAGACATGCCCATAGTCAACCAAATGCAAGTACATTTCATACATCATGAAAGATACTAAAACCATAACTAAGGCATCTTCAAAATAAGAATCATAATGGTTGTAGTTGAAACCTTTGTTCCAATCATATACATTGGAAATCATCATGGAAGTCATGATATATTCCTCCTTCATGTAAGCTCTTGTCATAGTAGTCAACCCACACTAGTCAACTAGTCAACTAGTCAACAAGATAGTATGACTTGAAATCCACTTCAAAGTACCATAACCTCAATATAAAAGATGAATAATGCATTCAACTGAACTTTAAATAGCATTCTCACAACTGAAAAACAATCTCTAAATCTGTGAACTGTACTTTAACTCCTCAAGGATCACCTTAGCAATTACTATAGCATCAAACTTCAAAATAGTCTAGAAATGCTTGCAAAAAATAGAGGAACCTTGGAGGATTACTACCTGACTCCACTAGAGGGCATTTGCTACAAAATCAAAGGTACTTGGAGGTATAAGACTCAGTGCAACAAGTCTCAGACCAAATGAAGCTTCACACCACCAGGGGCAGCAACATCTTCTCCACCTCTAAAAACCATGTCTTTTTTGAAACCCCACTCATTTCTCCTTAGTTTCTCCTCATTCCCTGGACCATTTGCACTCAAAACTCACCATCAGGTAGCCCATAAAGTCGCCTAAGTGCAGCTCAAACCGGTTTTGACATGGCTCCAGCAAGCTAAATTGACAAAAATGGCGTGGGATGAAGCGAGTATCAGCACGCGCTATAGAAGGATAATTTCTATAAACCCTCTAGAGTAGTAGTGCACTATATGAGGGGAATCTATGGCTGAAAGGGTTTGGAGAATGGTCGCCTAGATTGGGAGAACAAGTGCTTGGAAATTTTGCTCAAAAGAGGAAAAAATGCTGAGAGTGTGAGGAAGAAGATGATGACATGGCACTCAAGGAGGTCTCAAGGATAGTGAACCAATGCTCTGATACCACATATTGGAGTTGTGAGAAGGATTGAGCAAGTGAAGCAAAGGAGAGTTTATTCAAGAGAGACAGGCCCAATATATAGGCTCCAGTTACATCCAGTAGAGTGACATCACAAGTGAGCTCAGTAGACCATCTAGATCCACAAATCTCTCAATCAGTTCCATTATTCTCTCAATCATAGACCACACACCTAGATTCACTCAATCACACCTACTAACACTTATCTAGGCACACCATGTGTTCACACACTCACAACCTTAGACCTTAGGACTCTAGATCCCATTACATCAATTTGTCCTTCCTTTCCCCCCACAAATTCACCACCTCAACCCTAGCAGTAGTCCATGAGAAACTTCATGGCTTGCTCACCTCTAGTGGTAACACACATGATCCACAACCTGGTACTCACTCTAGTTGCATCAGCAGTAGATTGATTTGGGCATCCTCTTCCCAACATGATCTCACTCGGAATTTGGTTTGTTGCTTTACAATTGGGAGATAGACAATGACTATGCATGGGTCCAATACCCTTAGATCCAACAAGGTAACACATAAGACCAACAATCATTTGAGGGGGACATCTCAAGGCAGAGAATGTAAGAAAATAATACAATGTCTATGCTCAATAGATAATAGGATCTCGTACGCAAGAGAGAAAACAAGATAGACTTATGGAGAATCAAAAATTTGATTACTATAGAATTGATACAATAGATGGCGCTGCCTCCACTCTTTGCTGTCAAAAGCATCTTTATGGCACAAAGGCTCTTCATTGCAAGCTATAGCAAGGAGTGCAAATTCAAGAAAGTGACCATGCTGTCTATTCCCTGATCTTGTTCGGGCAGCAAAAGGCTGATTTGCTATCCCTCAATGTATCAAGAAGCCATCTGGGAACTTGCCTTTGTTGTCTATTGACAGCTCTTTCTTCAATGACTGCATCATGAGTAGTGGGATCATTTTGTGCCGGAAGAACCTGCAAATCAGCATGAGGTTGTGGCTGATTATTGCTTAGTGGAGGGCCTGCAGGAGGCTCATGTTGCTGCTCAAAATCCTCCTCTGATGATGGCACTCTTGTGAAAGAAGCTTCGATGGCATGCTGGAAACAGTAGAAGATGGAGGCTGAATGCTAAGGAATCAAGGTTGCTATAGCCAGTGATGAAATGGGCTTCACGGGCTTGCTCTTATATAGCCCACTAGTCGTAGTCGGTTAGGCTCAATTGGGTGGCCGACCTAGTCTACCCAAAATAGTCGACTGGGGGTCGGTCTCAAAATAGGCCACCAACCATACGATAGAACCGGTGCGCAAAATAGAGCATCTAACATACGGTCTCCGTTCGGCCCACAGCCATTCGAGATCATCTGAGGCTCCAAAGAGGCCTCACAACCCAAGAGTGGGCTGCCTTGAGAAATGCTCCATCTACCCTCAGTGCGGTCAGTCAAGGGATGCATTCCCGCACTTGCATGTAGCCTAGTTGGCAGTGTGCCAACTCTATCTGAAGTCATCCAGCCATCAGGCCACACATGGCCCCCATCTGGTGTCCAAACCAGGACCTACCGGATAAGCGAGCTACTCAAATGCCTTCTCCTCATATGGGGGGCTTACAAGTAGAGTTAGCTGGTTCCCGCATAGTTACACGAGAGTGGAGCATTGATATCTAACACGCGCCCTCAATGTCCACCCACAAGTGAACTTACTTTTTCGGCCCAATGCCAAGTCGATGAAGATGCCTCTCCAGTAGGTCCCTTCCAAGAGCCTTCGTGAAGATGTTCGCAGCATTCTCTCTATAGTCAGACAGTACACCAAGTCGACCTCTCCATCCATGATCAGCTCGTGTACAAAGTGATATTGAATCTCAATGTGTTTTGTGCGAGCGTGGAACACCGGGTTCTTTGCAATCAGCATGCAACTCTGATTGTCACATGATAACTGCATAGGCTTGTTCTGCACTGCACCCATGTCCCCCAAAATCCTCCTCAACCACACTGCTTCGCAAGAAGCAAAGCATGCAGATTTGTACTCGGCTTCGGTAGAAGAAAGAGCAACTGTGGGTTGCTTCTTGCTGACCCATGACACAACTCCAGATCCAAGTGAGAAACAATACCCTGTCACTGATCTCCTACTGTCCACCTCTCCTGCCCAATCTGAGTCACAGAATCCAGTCAAGATGTTGCCCTTGGTATAGGTGATGCCATAATCAAGTGTGCCTTTGATGTATTTCAGCACCTGCATCCCTGCCCTCCAATGGTTCTCCCGGGGCTTATTGGAAAACCTGCTAAGTACACCAGTTGCAAAGCTGATGTCCGGCCGTGTGTTGGATAGGTAAATCAAGCTGCCCACAAGCCTTCTATACTTCACTTCGTCCACCAGTGGTGATGAATCCTCGTTTGAGAGCTTCGCGTCAACCTCCATAGGGGTACCAACTGTCTTGCACTCAGCCATGCCAAATGCCTTCAGTATCTCTCCAACATACTTTACCTGTGAAATGAAGATCTGTTTCAGCTCCTGCTAAACTTCAATCTCCAAACAAAAATGCATCAGTCCGAGGTCTGTCATTTCAAACTCTCTTCCTAGCAAATGCTTCGTCTGTGAGATCTTCTCTTCATGGTTCCCTATTATGAGAGGGTCGTCCACATAAAGGACCACGATCATACACCTGCCTCCTTCTCTGAAGATATACAAATTTGCATCAAATGGGCTCCTCCTGAACCCGTTTTGTAGAAAGTAGGCATCAATTCGCTGGTACCACGCTCGTGGGGCCTGTTTCAGCCCGTAAAGTGCCTTCTTTAGTTTGCAGAATTTACCTTCTAAACCAGGGATCTCAAAACCTGGTGGTTGTTCCACATATACCTCCTCCTTGAGATCTCCATTCAGAAAGGCGGATTTCACATCCATCTGAAAAACGGGCCAACTTCCCTGGGTAGCTAAAGCCAAAACACTACGAATTGTGGTTAGTTGAGCTATGGGAGAAAAAGTATCTTGATAATCAAAACCATGTACCTGTGTAAATCCTTTTGCCATAAGCCGAGCCTTGTACTTATCCAATGTGTCGTTGGACTTGTAGTTGATCTTGTACACCCACTTGGTTCCGATTACCTTGTGCTTTGGTGGTCGATCCACAAGGTCCCAAGTGTTGTTCTTCATTATTGAGCCATACTCCGACTGCATAGCCTCCATCTACCTATCATCGCCTTGTGCTTCTTCAAGACACTTGGGTTCATCAGCACAGATCACTTCTGTCATCAAAGCACAGTTGACTAAGTGTTCCTGCGCCCTTCTTTGCTCCTCTAATCTCTTGGACCGGCGGTGTTCGGATGGTTCCTCCTCAATTGCTGGAGGTTCTCTGCCATCCAAAAGCTGCTTTACCCACTTCGGGAATGGCCGTTGCCATTGTGGTTCTGCAGGCTCTTCTTCATCTTCTTTGTCTTGAATCCTCCCAAGCACCATTGGAGGAGTTCGATCTGCTGTTGGTGGCGGTACTGGATGGATATCTTAGTCCTGGTTGTCTGGAAAGGAAGCATCCTCCTCCAATTGATGCGGTTGTTCTGAGAAGGCCACATCGCAACTTACAATTACCTTCTTGAAAACAGGGTTATAGAGATGGTAACCCTTCGCCTCTTCACTGTAGCCCAAGAAAATACACTTCCAACTCTTCGGTTCCCATTTGGTCCTGGTAGCATCAGGGACATGCACAAAACAGCCACATCCAGAAACTCTAAAATGTGTAGCTAAAGGTTTCTTACCAGAAAAGGCTTGCAGTGGAGTCATCCCGTTCACAGCCTTCATGTAGCTACGATTGAGGATGTAAACTGTAGTGTTACATGCTTCAGCCCAGAAATTCTTTGGCAAATCTTTCCCTTTCATCATACTCCGGCTCATTTCGTAGATGATGCACATCTTGCATTCTGCTACTGCATTTTGCTGTGATGTATGTGGCGGGGTTTCTACCTCTTGATTCCATGACTTTTGCAGCAACTTTTAAATTCAGTCGATGTGAACTCTCCGCCTCTGTCTGATCTCAGCTTCTTCACCTTCCTCCCCGATTCTTTCTCGACCATTACATGCCATTCCTTGAACCTACTGAAAGCCTCGTCTTTCTTCTTTAGGAAGTATATCCATATCCTTCTACTGTAGTCATCGATCAGTGTCATGAAGTAGAAGGAACCACCCAAAGCTTCCGTTGCCATCTTTCCACAGAGGTCCATGTGAATGAGCTCTAGAGGAGCCTTTGCTCTGCTAGCCTCTTTAGGAAAGGGCTGCCGATGCTGCTTGCCTATCATGCAAGCTTCACATAGATCGGGCAGATCTGAAATTTCTGGTAGGTCTGCAATCATTCCACTTTTATGCATCTCCTTCAAAGAACTAAGATTTAGATAACCAAATCTCTCATGCTACAGCTTAGTGTTCTTCACATCCGCTCGAGCACTAAAAGCTGAGAGTTCGTAAATGTTGTTGCGCCATGTACCTTTACCAACGACCTTTCCTTGAAGATCCAAGATCTGTGCACCATTCTTATCGAATTGAACTTTGAGGTCCCGATCCGTGATCGTAGAAACAGACAAGTTCCTCTTGATATCTGGCACATAAGGAACATTGGACAACTATTTTACAACTCCATCTGACTTGAGAGCAATCGTACCTTTTCCTTTTGCTGGACATTTTGCATCATTGCTGACTGCTACCATGATGTCATTCCCTACCGGCTGTAGAGAGGTATACCAATCCTTCCGACTGGTCATGTGGCACGATGCACCACTATCAATGATCCAAGGTTCATCTGCAGGTAGATGAACTGCCTCCGTGCAAATCTCCTCAATTGCGACGAACAGCTCTATGGGTACTGCCTGCATGCTGTTGCTGGACTCTTTCTTCACTTTGTCCTTCTCATCTGCAATCTTCTTGCGGCACTCATTCTGCTTGTGCCCTGCCTTGTTGCAATATAAGCACTTGATCTTCTTCTTTCTCTTTTTATCATCAGAAGAAGATGGGTTACCAGAGTCCTTACCCTTAATCTTTCATCCGGTCTAGAAAGCTGAATCTTCTCCAGTCCTCATCTTTTGATGCATCTCCTCCTCCAGAAGCATCGCACTGAAATCCTCAAAGTTGAGGGGCAGATTTCTATTCTGCGCATTCAGCACTGTAACAAGACCGTCGTACTTTGGTGGGAGAATCCGTATGCACCTTCGTGCTAGATTCTTGCTGGTGATGGTGATGCCAATCGCAGTCATCTGATCGCGAAGATTCTTCACCCTGGTGTTGAACTTCTCTGCCGCTTTAGACTCAAAGGGGACTCAAACAACTTTTCATTTGCGAGTTGAGTCTCCAGATTCTGAATCCGCATCTGATTCGTGGTCTCGTACTGATTTTTCAAGACCGTCCATGCCTCCTCTGCTATGGTGACATGTTGAATTAATGCCATGATGAAATCACTAACACTGCAGACAATAGAACACAATGCATCTGCATTTCTTCTTGTCCACGCGAGAATCTCATCTGCAGTTGGTACTATCTGTTGTCCTACATTGGTTAGATTCGGTCTCGGAACTGGCCTCACGTCCACCCCAGTAGCAGTGTCCCAAAGCTCATATGCACTTAGGATGGTCTTCATCTTGAACTTTTAGAGAGGATAGTTAGAGCCATCCAACTTTTCGCTTTCGCCCAATGGTGGGATTCGCAGTCTTGTAGGCTAGGCCATCTCTCACAATTTGCTCGAAAACAGAAGCACACTACCAAATCTTCTTGCTAGAGTCCAGGCTCTGATACCATGTAGGAAAATAATACAACGTCTGTGCTCAACAGATAATAGGATCTCGTACGCAAGAGAGAAAACAAGATAGTATGGAGAATCAAAAATTTGATTACTATAGAATTGATACAATAGATGGCGCTGCCTCCTAGCCGTGCACTCCTGTGAAAGAAGCTTCGATGGCATGTTGGAAATAGTAGAAGATGGAGGCTGAATGCTAAGGAATCAAGGTTGCTATAGCCAGTGATGAAATGGGCTTCACGGGCTTGCTCTTATATAGCCACCAGTTGTAGTCGGTCAAGCTCAATTGGGTGGCCGACCCAGTCTACCCAAAACGGTCGACTGGGGGTTGGTCTCGAAATAGGCCATCGACCATACGATAGAACCGGTGCGCAAAATAGAGCAACTAACCTATGGTATCTGTTCGGCCCATAGCCATCTGGGATCATTTGAGGCTCCAAACTGGCCTCGCAACCCGAGAGTGGGCTGCCTCAAGAAATGCTCCGTCTACCCTCAGTGCGGTCAATCAAGGGATGCCTTCCCGCACTTGCATGTAGCCTAGTTGGCAGTGTGCCAACTCTATCTGAAGCCGTCCAGCCATCAGGCCACACATGGCCCCCATCTGGTGTCCAAACCAGGACCTACCAAATAACCGAGCTACTCAAATGCCTTCTCCTCATATGGGGGGCTTACAAGTAGAGTTAGCTGGTTCCCGCATAGTTACACAAGAGTGGAGCATTGATATCTAACAGAGAACCCTTATTGACCACACACACAAATTCTTACTTGAAGATGTGGGGAAATACCCGCCTTTGATGGCATATCTTGTCCTTTTCCTCCTTCTCTTCCAAGCTACCATAGTGTGAGGTTCATTGTCATTGCAGAGGTTCTTGGTGTAGCCAATCTTGTAACTCCTTTGCTCTTTGTCCTTCTCCACACTCTTTAATGTATCTTGTCCATATTCTGCAATACAAGATCCTTGTAGTCCCTCACCTTCTTTGAGGTCCAAGCTTTAAGACCATTTTGTGAATTATATAGACTGAAGAGGGTCTTACCACTTGTCATGCAAGGGTAGTGTCTACTCTTGTACAAGAGGTGGTCATGATTGTATGGCAAGGTATAGTCAACCAAATGCAAGTACATTTCATACATCATGAAAGATACTAAAACCATAATGAAGGCATCTTCAAAATAAGAATCATAATGGTTGTAGTTGAAACCTTTGTTCCAATCATATATATTGGAAATCATCATGGAATTCATGATATATTCTTCCTTCATGTAAGCTCTTGTCATAGTCAACCCACACTAGTCAACTAGTCAATAGATAGTATGACTTGAAATCCACTTCAAAGTACCATAACCTCAATATAAAAGATGAAAAATGCATTCAACTGAAATTAAAGGAGCATTATCACAACTAAAAAAACAATATCTGCATCTCTGAACTGTACTTTAACTCCTCAAGCATCACCTTAGCATTTAGTGTAGCATCAAACTTCAAAATAGTCGATAAAGGCTTGTAGAAAACAGACGAACCTTGGGGGATTGCTACCTCACTCCACAAATCATGAAGTAGAGGGAATTTGCCATGCAATAAAAGGTACTTGGAAGTGTAAGACTCAGTGCAAGTCTCAGACCAAATGAAGCTTCACGCCACCAAGGGCAGCAGCATCTTCTCCACCTCCAAAAAACCATGTCTTCTTCAAAACCCGACATGGTTTTTCCTTAGTTTCTCCTCATTCCATTAACCATTTGCCCTCAAAATTCACCAATAGCTAGCCCATAAGGTCGCCTAAGTGCACCTTAGACTGTTTTGGAAATGGTGGCCCCAACAAGCTGAATTGATAAAAATCGCACAGGATGAAGCGAGTATCAGCACGGGTTGTAGAAGGAAAATTTCTAGAAACCCACTAGTGTAGAAGTGCTTCTATATGATGGGAATCTATGGCTGAAAGGGTTTGGAGAATGGTTGCCTACATTGGTAGAACAAGCGCATGGAAATTCTACTCAAAACAGGAAAAAATGGAGAAGAAGAGAGTGTGAGGAAGAAGATGATGACATGGCACTCAAGGAGGTCTCAAGGATAGTGAATCAATGCTCTTATACCACATGTTGGAGTCGCAAGAAGGATTGAGCAAGTGAAGCAAAAGAGAGTGAGTTCTATTCAAGAGAGACAAGCCTAATATATAAGCTCCAAGTAGTGACATCACATGTGAGCTCAATAGAGCATCTAGATCCACAAATCTCTCAATCACACACCACACACCTAGATTCACTCAATCGACACCTATCCAAGCACACCATGTGTTCACACACTCACAATCTTAGACTTTAGGACTCTAGATCCCATTACATCAATTTGTCCTTCATTAGCCCCCACAAATTGATGACCTCAACCCTAGCAGTAGTCCATGGGAAACTTCATGGCTTGCCCACCTCTTATTTTGAAGATGCCTTAGTTATGGTTTCAGTATCTTTCATGATTGATGAAATGTACTTGCATTTGGTTGACTATACCTTGCCATACAATCATGACCGCCTCTTGTACAAGAGTAGACACTATCCTTGCATGACAAGTGCTAAGACCCTCTTCTATCAATATGATTCACAAAATGTTTTTAAGGCTTGGACACTCAAAGAAGGTGAAGGACTGCAAATATCTTGTAGTGCAAAATATGGACAAGATACTTTAAAGAGTGTGGAGAAGGACAAAGAGCAAAGGAGTTACAAGATTGGCTACACCAAGAACCTCTCCAATGACAATGTACCTCACACTATGGTAGCCTGGAAGAGAAGGAGGAAAAGGATAAGATATGCCATCAAAGGGGGGTATTTCCCCACATCTTCAATTAAGAATTTTTGTGTGTGGTCAATAAGGGTTCTGTACCTTGGGATGTCCCCGTGTCAAATGGTTGTTAGTCTTATGTGTTACCTTGTTGGATCTAAGGGTATTCCCATGCATAGTCATTGTCTATCTCCTAATTGTAAATCAACAAACCAAAGTTAGAGTGAGATCATGTTAGGATGAGGATGCCCAAATGAGTCTAATGCTGATGCAACTAGAGTGAGTACCAAATTGTGGATCATGTCACAAGAGCATGATTCCCAGTTGCATCAACAGGTTGGGATGGACAAACGAGATCACCAAGAATAATATCTAAAAGATTATCACCTTCGAGTATCAATAACATCTTCACTTTCCAACCAAGAAAACCTTGTCCTTGAAACAGAGGAACAGATCGTTGGCTAAAAGGAAAGCCGTTGACGATTATAGACATTGCCATCATACTTTGGGAGAAAACGTTTGTCAAAGCTCATGTCAATCATCGAGAATACAATGGTCACTTTGAAAATATAGAACTCAAGATACGCCAAAAAAAAAGGATATAACGTGAGACGAGAGTATGCTAAAAATAGCACACGTGCGAAACCACAATCTTTTTGGAGAAAAGTAGAGCTTGTCAATAACAAAATGGAGATATTTTTGGCAAAAAGGCACGAGATTCTTGGTAAAAAGTAGTACGAGTGTGTCGATCACGAAACCAAGAAAAAAGTAGTCAGCATGAAAACTGATGTAACTTTTTGCTCCGAAGTCTGATTAGGGTGTTTAAGTGCTCAAAACGAAGAGCATGATGAGAGCTACACTCCACAAACCAATCTAAAATCTATTTGCCACCGATAAAATTCTCAAATTCGCATCAAAAGACCTCCAAAAAACCACATCAAGTTAGACATGTCAAAATCGACAAGAGAAAATAAGCGATGAGATACTGAAAGCACTATATAATCAAATCAAAAACTAATACTTTCTGTCTTTCTTCATTACAGTGAGCATACAATAGCAAGACCTTTGTAGCTCTGATACCATGTAGTTCTGATCGTAGCATTGTGAAGCGTGCCTCACTAAGTCCTTTAGTTGGAATATCTGCAATCATCTAAGAAGTGGGACAATGTTCAATCATTATCATCCCTTTCTTCACTTCATGTCTGACATAATGGTAATGAATAGCAATATGATTGGATTTGTTATGCTGACCATAATCTTTAGCTAGACTTATTGTACTTTGATTATCACATCTAAGAGGAGTACTAGATGATGGAGGATGACCAATATCTGTAAGCAATTGTCACAGACAAAACAATTCTTGAGCTGCTAGAGAAGTCGCTACATACTCAAATTTTGCGATAGAAACAACAACACAATGTTGCTTTTTACTTGCCCAAGAGACCAAGCAACCATTGATAAAGAAGCAATGATGTTGCTGACTTGAATGCTCCCACTAATCATGACACCGCATCTTGTGTTCTTTGCTCCGATGGCAATGATTTAATGCCTGCATCTGCAACTGCTTCTTGCTGCTACTTTGCAAGGAGTCTCCTTTCTTCTCCTTGTTTCTCCCTTCATAGATATTGCAAAAGTGTCTTCCGTTTCTCGATACTGTGCCAGTGCTTTCCTCGACGCGCACTCTATTCCTTATGCCTTGACCTGGCTTTTCGGCTTTCTTGTCTCTCAGCCTCTGTCTGCTTCTCTTGCATGCCATGGTGAGTTGGACATTGCCATTGATGCCATGGACACAATTAGTCAGAATAGACCCAGAGAAGCTAGCTGGTGAGGCAAGAAAAGAATAGAAGACAAAGAAGACAATGGCAAATCAAAGTCTATGCAAGGTCACATCGAGGTGTGTGCGGGTTGCAGGGCGATGGTAGGTTGCAAGTACTTAATCTTTCAAGATTTGATGGGCGAGAGGTGTTACAATTTAAAATTTGCGGGAGTAGCAAAATTTCAATAGCCGGTTTTTCCCCCTTCGATGATACACGTCAGCAGACTTGGATATTCCAAACAAGTGCAATGTGGCCTAAAATGCTTCAAAACACAAATAGGCCAAAGGGCATGCTATCAAGTTTAATGCTGTGTATTATTAAATGCAATGACCTTTGGCATGCTTATGAGCCATATAGCAAGCAAGTGCATGGAAAAAAAAACAATTCAAAATTGTAAATAGTGTTGCATTTATTAAAATATCTTTGCACATGCACAAATTACACTTTTTTAACTTCTTCCATTTTAGAGTGAATCTAGATACCAATACCAACAACTATCAATGTTTTAACACCACCATGCACTAGTCCCAATAGTTTGGATTCCAAATTTTCAATCCGTTTTGGTTTTCGACAAGTCAAAAGAAAGTTAGGGAGCGTGCCCTCAAATGGGTATGCATCACTTTAGCACAACATTGGAGGCCCATTAACCCATGCATAATGATCTCATTTATGTGTGTCATTGGGTTGAGGAGAAGCTCATGTAGTGTACTTTAGAATGATGACTTGGTTGCATGTATGTATAGAACAAAATTTTGATGTTTTTGAATAAATTGCTATATCCTATAGTCTTCAAGATGCATGCTCCACATGCAACATAGCACTTCTAATGCTTTAACGATCTCGTTCCAAATCCTTAATCCATAATTTTTTGCTCTCATGTTCAATTTTGAATGTGTACTACAACTTGAAGACAAAGTTTTCTGAATTCCGTTGAGCAATGCATAAGTTATGGGTCATGTAAGATACCCATATACATAAAAGTCCTTGAACCTCACCAAAAATGGCTACACCCAAGCAAACAATGATCTTGTAATGGTTTCGAGAAATTAGTATATTTTATACATTTTGGGAATTCCCAAAAAAGGTCTTCATGCCCGTTTTCCACAAAAAAGTGGTCAAGAAAATTTAAAAAAATCGTGAATATCATGTCTTTCTTCAAAAGTTGTTCAAAATTGGCATCTTTTCTAAACATATGTAAAATTAAAAGGGAATCTTTTGAAGATTCCCCTAGAGTTCTCTTTTTGAGCTTATAATTCTGAAATCATTAGGGAAAAAGGGAACTCATTTTGGGGCCCTGTAAGAAATTCACTATTTTTTGATTTATTTCTCTCCTAAAAGACCTCAAAAATAGTAAAATACGGAAACGTGGCTCAGATTTGTCAGTAAGGACTACAGAACTGTCAATTCAAAAAGGAATAAGATAATCTTTTGTCTGACTAACACGATTTTGTATTAAATATCCTCTTAGATTTTTTTTTGTTTACCAAAGATTCCGCATCTCTTTGGCCGACGTGTGCAGGTCTTTCATTAAGAGTCCATCACTGAACTTAGTGATTGCAAGTTTTCAAAATATTCACATGGATACTGCCACACTTCCACGATTCATGTTACAAAACGACTATGAGATTGAAAAACAAACCTCGCAACCTGAGGAGCACAAAAAATGGCCGATACTAGTGAGTCACTATCTGAGAAGAAGCGATTACACCATCTTCACATCGACTTGGAAGAACAATATGCTCCAGCACAAAAAAGACGAAAGGATACGGTGCTGAATGCTCAACAGCGGGAAAATATGAGAAGAGAAGGGCTTCAACATATTGACTTATGGTGCGACGGAAGCATATATCCAAAATGTCAAGTAAAAAACTCTACACCTCCATTTGTCAATCCCACCACATTACTGAGGTTTGCCGGCGATGGACAAAATGGACTTCTTGGTTATATTTCAGCGCAGTCTGCATTTGCGAAAACGTATAAAATGATGTACCTACAAGAAAAGGGGGCCAAGATGGAGGAGATAGCCATTCGTGCAAAATTGGAGCAGCAGTTGCAGAATGAAATCGAGGAGCATTCAAAGAGTAAAAAAGAATTGACAAGAGCAAGAAAGAAGAGAACCGTGCTTGGAGACAGACAACGTAGCAGGAAGATTAAAAACATTGCAAATTTGAAGGCTGGGACTGGTGGATGCAAGCGACGAATTCAGGAAGCAAGGTTAGATTGAAATTTATTATTTTGTATACTCAAAAAGGCTCTCTTCCAGACTATATCTATTTCGTTGATTGTCGCAAAATAAGAATGGAGGTGCTGAATAATATAGTCATATTGTGTTGTTATTACAGGAAATTATTGGAGCCTGCAAAAGAAAATATGGACCCGAACCTTCTTCCTGTTAAACAAATGAAAGGATTGCTTTCTTGCGGTGTAGCAAAAGGTTTGATTGAGGAAAAAAAATACAAAACAGTCAAACGCAATGTTGTAGAGGACTTTGTATCCAATAATCAAGTTGATGGCACTATAATCCAAGAGGCTCTTGATGTTAGTGGAGTTAGCAGGAAGGGATATAGTTCGATTTTCCATGCGATATCCTCAACTTTGAAAGATCAAAGGATTAAACGAGTTTTACTGCCAAATCCAGCAACCGTGTGGAGGATAAGAGGTCATTTGAATGAAAGTATAGATGAATTTATTGGGCAATATATCCATATTGAAGAAATATTTCATGGTGTTAAAGGAACCACTGTGTATGATCCTTGGAACAATATATTTTTAGATCTGCAACAACTTCAAAAAAGAATGGTCGAGTTTTATGGAATAACATTTGAGGAGTGCAAAGGCATTTTGAAATTTGTTATCAAACTGGATGAGTGTGAGGTTGTAAAGGAAAAGAAAATGGAAAGAGTTACTATTACATTGATGAATGGAGCGATTGATACATCATTGACTGAAGCGAGTTCGAAGTATTTTAGTGTGCAGTCAGAGAAACACATATGGTGGTTAGGCTCGTTCCAGGTATGATCATGGGTTGTTTTATACTTGATTTTGGTCATTGTTTTCAAATCTGATATAGTAATACTTTTGTTTTCTATAATCTCACAGGTGAAGACCGAAGACCATGAAACACTAGATTGGGTGTTTCATCACACGGAAATACCAACAATAATCAAAAGACAAGTGCAAGGCGAGAATCTCCATGTTGCAGGAAAAGGTGATTTTCAAGTAGAGTGGCACATGGCCGGGGATCTTAAAACACTTAAGTGCATGTATAACATTAGTAAAGGAGGCAACTCAAAGTCTCCTTGTCTTTACTGCAAAGAATCAGCTCAAGTAATGGATTCAAAATGGTGGAAGAGAGCACCTAATAGAGATAAAGTTGACCCTGACTTCAAGGCCATTCTGGACATTCCACTATGTAATGTTCACATCTGCACATTGCATGGTCTATGTCGAATTATTGAGAAATTGGTATTTTTATATATTGGATTTGCTTGGAAACTCCGTCCCGAAAAAAATAGAAAGGATGCTCTTCAAGCATTGGAAAAAGTGTTATCCGATATAGGTCTGCATGGAGGAGATGTTCAAATCACAAAGGATTTTAAAAAGTCTACCAATGGCAAGGAGGTACCAATCAAGCCCTCTATTGGTGGTGTTAAGGCAAGAAGATTCTTGTCTCGACCCAAACACAGTAAGCAAGTAAGGCAAGGTAGAGCAGTTTCAAAGATTAATTATGGATTGTGGAAGCAAGTCCATAATGCTGTGAAAGATCATGAGGCAGATGGGGAAGCACGAAATAGGAAGGCAGAGGTGTGGAGGTCTCTTGATCAACTCTTCATGTTCTGTGACAAAGTAACATGGACAAAGAGTGATTACAAGAACTTTGAGGAGGCAATTAAACATTTTGGAAAGTCAATGAAAGACGTGTGGACAACCTGCAGTATAACTCACTACATGGTAAGGTTATGTCTTTTTCTTTTACTTAAGTGTGATCTTCTTTTTTTTTATTACTTACTATGCATTCTTATGTCTTACATCATATCATATACAACCACCTTCCCTATTTTGTCAAAAAGTATGGATGCCCAGCTATTTGGTCTACCCAAGGCATGGAGAAGTCTCACTACATGGCACGTAATGCATTTTTTAGACACACACAACACTATGGAGGGAGTCAGAAGGCGAATAGTGTGAAGGAAGTCTTCCAATGGTTTTACCGAGGCATACTACAAAGGCTGCATGCTAAAAGAAAAGTTGCTAGCTCCAAAATCAAGCTTGCTTTTCTTCTAGCCCAAAAGCAAAGACGAAGACAAGCCCTAGACAATTCAATTGCAGCAGAGAGACATAGACAGTGGAGGGAATCGAAGATATTTAGAAACCATAAATGGACAAGTAAACATGAATAGGACTCATTTGTAACTTATTGGTGTTATGTCCACATGTTTTCAAACTCATTCAATAGAAATTTTTTTAGTGGAACAAGTGACTCTTGGTGTTATGCATGAAAAAAATTTCAATGTGAAACATATGATCTGAACTTAATACAATTTGTTTACAATTTCAATATATTGTTCATTTAATATTTAACGACACCACTCTATGTAAATGTACAAATCATTTCATCATCAACTTATTAATCATTTATACAAGATCATACCAGATATCAAAGACTTTATACAAATCAGTTCAAATTTAATATAATGTTTGTGCTATATTCGATGACTAAATCCTATTTCTCCCAGGGCCTGTTCATCGGAACTCTCTTTTTGATCTTGATTGGAGTCTTTTTCTTCTTTATTGGCTTGATGTCGACTGTCTCTTTATCCTTTTCTTCAGCTCTCTCCACCTGTTCCTCTTCTTGGACTGTGTGGCCTGATGCAATCATGGGTGGCTCTCGAAACCTTACGAGCTGGTGTTTTCCATAGCCCTCCAGATATTTGGGGTCCTTAACACCACATGCTAATGCATAAGAAGTGTAAGACAAAAAGTAAGCGGCCCTAGAGGCCTGCTTATTCACATAATCTCCAAATATATCTATGGCAGACAACCTCTCTATCAAAATGATCTTTTCCTTTTGCCATGAAAGAGCATGTCCACCTAAAGCCCTGGACAAACATTTTAGGAAGTAAACAATGGCTTCTCCATTGTTGCTCAACTGCCTATGGTAAATCAAGATCTTGGCACTGCCTAGATCATGAATATAATGAGCTAGGCCTGACATTTTGCGAAACCCAACCTGCCTGCTTCCACTTGATCTCTGGAGGAATGTGTCATCCTCAATTTGTAGCTGCAACATATCAAAGGATTGGAGTGAGACAATACACAACCTACAAAACTAAAGTTAAGCAGAAGTCAAAGTATATGATTTGAAGTACCTTCTCATTTTCATTAGCAACAAGCAGTTCATCTTTCCAAAGATTTATCCCTCTCCCTTCTTGTACAGCCTCTTCTCTAGTCTTTTCTGTGTATAGAGCTGAGAGATTCATAGCTTCCTGTGTGAGCTGGAAGGCAGCTTCATCTGGCTCTTGGAACTTTTCAGCCTCTTTGAAACAAAATGAAAGGGCCTCTACAGGATCAAACATTGTTTCCAAAGCCAGAAGTGAATGGTCATCCTCTATGCCAACCTCCTTGTCAAGCCTTGAAGCCTGGGCAATAAGGGAAATGGCATAGTCCTCCCTCAAATCAAACATACACTCTATATCATGGAGGAAAACATAATCCTTTCCACCAATAAACACACTTGGAAGCATGGGCACTGCATAGTTGCTGCTCTGAACATCAAAATCTTCAACTGGCTCTGCTCCCCTCAGAGTTTTTTTCCTCAGTTGAACAAGGACAAGAGCAGCCACTTGCAGCCCCTCATCCTGAAGGTTGATATCTTCTTCTTGCTCTGCCATTTCAGAGCCCAAAGAAACATCCTCCTTTTCAGAAGCTTCAGATGTGTCTTCTTCTTCTGTTTCCTGCCCTTGTTCATCCAAAGACTCCTGACTGAAGACAATGTACATAAGAAATGCCATGCTCTCCTCCAGCACTCTGCACTTTCTGGTGTGCAAAGTACAGTTGAATTTATAGTGATCAGGCAGGCTGTCAAATCTTCTGCTCACATGGTACCTCAGCCTGTCATTGGAGACAATATGATTAAGGTGCACAAAAACCTTTTCACCTCCCACAATTCTTCCTGCCTCTGTCAGTTCTTTGAAGGCATCCCAATAGTCTGAAAGAAAATCTTTGTGTTGCTCCAGTACAGAGCTCATTGAGAACTCCATGTTGAAAATACTGTGGTATAAATGGAAGTTACTCTGAGCCTTGCATTTGTGAAGAAACTCAAATAGGAGCAAATCTGGAGAACTGTCCTCTTCTGGTTCCATTTGTTTTTTGATGGAGGAATCAGCACTCTGCTCCAGCCTCTTCTTTTTGCCTGTTCAAAAACTTATATACTATGAATTCTATATGCTGACATATGCAATCAGTGAATGCATTGTATATCACCAGATAAATCCTTCATGACATCTCATCACTCACCTGGTGATTGCTGTGGTCTAATTATAGCAGCAGAAAAGTCCAGCTTCCTCTTGAAAGGTGGGGCCTGGGAGCCAGCTATTCCAAAACAAAAACATTTCTCATCATCAAGGAAGATTTCCACAGGGCTAAAGATAGCAAATTAATGAGGTAGAAGTGAGAAACAAATAATACACAGGAATTTGCAGCAAAATGCGATATGGGCTGTTTAGAGAATTGTAAACCACTCTCCTCGCATTTTGTTGCAAATTCTCAAATTATGTTCATGTGCATGTCAAATCAAGAACTTGGTTCATCTCAGTGATTCCTGGACACTATGATCTCATATGCAAGAGAAATAATGGAATGAATGAAACTATTCATGAGGAATGTGTCAACAACAGGAATTTGCAGCAAAATGCGATATGGGCTGTTTAGAGAACTATAAACCACTCTCCTCACATTTTGTTGCAAATTCTCAAGTTCTGTTCATGTGCATGTCAAATCAAGCACTTGGTTCATTTCAGTGATTCCTGGACACTATGATCTCATATGCAAGAGAAAAAATGGAATGAGTGAAACTTTTCATGAGCAAGGAGTCCACAACAGGAATTTGCAGCAAAATGCGATATGGGCTGTTTAGAGAATTCTAAACCACTCTCCTCGCATTTTGTTGCAAATTTCTTGTTTCTATTCATATCAACCTACAATCTAATTTCTGGGTGATTTACCACATTGTGGAAGAAGGATGGAGCTGAGTGAAGACATTGGGACATCAAAAATCCAATGGATGGAAGAAATAAATGTTGAAAAACATTGAAACCAAACTAGAACTCTGACCTTTTTTTTCCTTTTCCATGCTGATTGAGTTGCACTGGTAAATCTCCTGCTCTTTCTCTAGCTTGAACCTTGCACTCTAGGTAACCTGGAGATCTGGCAGTACTGTCCTCAGGCAGGTTGCAGTCTGGATGGAGTGTGCTGGGTAGGAAAGGATCAGAGAGAAAGGATCAGGAGAGAGTCATGGCAGGGATGAGAGATTGGAATCCAGGGGAGGGAAAAGTGGTTGTGGTATTCATGATGAAATAATGAATGGCACAAGTTCCAAGGAATAAAGTGTACTTTCACACGTGCCAGATTTCAAACTCCAAGAGATCTGGGTCCCATCCACACGTGTGAAAAACGACTAGATTCCACACGTGTGGGATTTAGTGATTCTTTAATTCTATTTGCACTTTCTTTGTGGTATCCTGTTTTAGAACTCTTGCCCTCCAGTCTCTGCTCTCTTGCCTCCCTACCTCCATACTCTGCAGCATCAGCATCTTGTCCAGCAGCACAGAGTCATCCTCAACACAGATTACTCCTCAGCAGCACAGCACATCCACAGATAGACTCCAGGTCAGTAACAATGGGTTCTCCCCTTAGTCTCTGCAATCTTTTTGCCTAAAATAGAAAAAATACATATTGTATGGAAATGCATAGACTCAAACCAAGACAGAGAAATCACTGTAGGAAAGCAGATCTTCAAGTGTGATATTTGCATGTGATCTTCTTGCATAACCTCCATTCATACTGTATTTGGTTGGAGAAACATAGAAATCACTGTAGGAGTGCACCAGCATGTCATTTAAAAAATTTGCAGCAAAATGCGATGTGGACCTGTTTGAAATTCCAAACTGCTCATATCGCATTTTATTGCAAATTTCTCTATTTGGCTTCTTCCACCCCTGTGATTGCCTTCTCTTTGTGAGAACATGTTCTGGTTTTTTGACTTTCATAGCTGTAGTCTTCTTGCATAAACTCCATTCATACTGTATTTGGCTGGAGAGACAAAGAAATCACTGTAGAAGTTCACCAGCATGTCATTTCAGAAATTTGCAGCAAAATGCGATGTGTACCTGTTTGAAATTCCAAATTGCTCATATCGCATTTTATTGCAAATTTCTCTATTTGGCTTCTTCCACCTCTGTGATTGCCTTTTCTTTGTGAGAACATGTCTGGTTTTGTGACTCCCCTTAGTCTCTGCAATCTTCTTGCCTAAAATAGATAAATTACATCCTGTATGGAAATGCATAGGCTCAAACCAAGACAGAGAAATCACTGAAGGAATGCAGATCTTCAAGTGTGATATTTGCATGTGATCTTCTTGCATGACCTCCATTCATACTGTATTTGGTTGGAGAAACATAGAAATCACTGTAGGAGTGCACCAGCATTTCATTTAAAAAATTTGCAGCAAAATGCGATGTGGACCTGTTTGAAATTCCAAACTGCTCATATCGCATTTTATTGCAAATTTCTCTATTTGGCTTCTTCCACCCCTGTGATTGCCTTTTCTTTGTTAGAACATGTTCTTCATGTCTGTGATCTCTTTCCAATCCTTTGTATGCAGTTTTTCAGAGTGATGGCAAGAACCAAATCAACTACAAGGCAAGTTGGCAAAGGACCAGGTCTTGCAGCAACAGCAGCTGGGACAGGTTCCAAGAAGTTTAGTGTGCCTCCAAAGGGAAGAGCTTCACATGGCAGGAAGGGTAAGCCAATGAGCTTGCTCAAGCAAAAGGCCAAAAGATTGAATAAGGGTGCAGGTGTGCTTAGGGAAATAAGGAGGCAACAGAAAGCCATAGGTTTTGCAATACCCAAAGCACCCTTTCAAAGACTGGTGAGAGAAATTTGTGACAGTTGGAACCTTGGGTTCAGGTGGAATAGAACTGCCATTCTTTCCTTGCAGGAAATGGCAGAGGATTACCTGGAGAAATATTTTGAGGATGCAATGCTTGTAGCAGCCCATGCTCACAGGGTGACTTTGATGGCCAAAGATTTCAACACTTTGTCCAGAGTGAGATGGAGATATGACAAGCTGATTCATCCTGTGGAATGGCAGGACATCAAAATGAGAGATATATTGCTAATTCCACCTACAAGGAAGGTCAAGGTTGATGAGGTAAAGGTTGTTGAGGTAACACACTCAAAGAACACCAGAGGGAAGGCTGCTTATGAGGACTCACTGAAGCAGCAAGTAAAAGAAACAAAATCTGTTATAGATGTGGAGACTGGAAAGAAGGAGCTACACATACATAGAAGGTTGAAGGAGCTGGGCCCTGATATAGTTGTACATATTGAGGATGAAGTTTCAGTCAATGATTTTGATTTGACAAAACAATGCTTAGCAGCATTGGCTAACAAGAATGAGTATTGCTCAGATACTATCATTCTTGCAATGCTCTAGTAAGTGTCTTTAAATTTTACATTTTTGGCAAATCAATCCTCCTTGTAACTCTTTTATAACCTACCCTAATTATGTTCTGATCCTATGCAGCATGATGAGAAGCTGGCTTCATCCCTCTGTACAACATACAGTCCATATTGTTGATCCAAACATTTCTTCTAGATTAAGAGATGCAAAGGAGACTCCCATGAGTATTTCCAGCTGGTTCAAACACTGCAATTTTGAAGTAATTGACATTTTGCTACTTCCATATCATAGCAGGTATGTGGGTGACTACTTCTTTTAAGATTCTTCTTTAATATTGGGAACTCTTGTAGCCTTTCATTTTCTTATGCTTTTTTCCTTATGCAGTGACCACTGGAGTTTTGTGTCTATTGACATCCAGCAGAAGCAATGCTTTCTATTCAACTCTCTCAAAAACACACACAGAGAGCTGAAATTGTAAGTACTATGTGTGCTTTTTGAACTCAAAACTTCATTATTTTGATACCATACTAACTAAATTATACATATTGCAGTTGTATTAGAAGGCTATTAGATGCATTGGATCATTGTCCTCCAAATGTCTCTCTGTTGGATTCAATAGAGCCATTAAGTCTAGAGGTAAAAAGTCTATTAAATGCTATGTCTTTGAACTTATTGAATAATTTTGTTTTGTGCTGATGCTCACAGTTTCTAACATTTTTTTCTAACTGTACAGACACCACAACAAAATGATTCAAGTAGTTGTGGATGGAGGGTGCTGATCAATGCAAAATATATACTTTCAAGCTACTTTGAAAAGGAACAGCCAGATCTGGTAAGGAAAAATACTTTTCATTTAGCTTGAAGATAATTCATAATGATACAAAGTGTTCTAAATTATTCTCTGCCATTGCAGATGAAAGAGGATAGCTTCAGCCCCAACTATGTACATAATTTTAGAGCTCATACAATTTTGAGGTTTTTGAGCTATGCCTCCCCCAAACCTATTGTAGCAGCTACTGTGGAGCTGGGTGAAAGCTCTAAAGTACAAGAAGGTGTCATACACCTTGATCCCACATATGAAGCACCTAATGTTGAGGACCAGAAGCCACAGGAGCAATCACAGAGTGCTGAGGAGGAGCAGACACAGGAGCAAAGACCTGCTACTGATGTTGAGGAGAAGGTGGAGAAGCAGCAAAGAGAGGCTTCTGGGGCAGTGGAGGAGACAGGATGGAGCACGGACAGGATGGAGCAGCAGAGAGAAGATCCTCCAGAAAATGTAGAGCAGCCTCTGGATGAAACTGTACATAAATAGAAAATGGATGTTAGAAATATGTTCTACAGATTCAGCTAAACAATTCTGTACAAAATCTTACTTGATTGAATACAAAACCTTTCTTTATGGAGTATGTGTGATCTCAATTTTAAAATTTTCTATGTCTTTGCATTTAACTGAGCTCTCTCTTCTTCTGAGTAACTGCAAAAAAGCAATATGAATTAGAGTGGTAAATTAAACTAATAGCAATGCTTATAGAGACTAGGATAAATCAGATGGTGTACCTTTCTGTTCTTGTAGATAAATAAAAAGTCGTTTGAGATAGAACCTTCAGTCTCAAACAGAATGTCACTGCGTAATTGAGCTAGGGAGCAACATTCTCTTAACGAGATATTGGCTACCACATCACCATTCTCAAGAACATCAATATCAATAAGTTTATTTTGTGCACCAAACGACTCTTCATCTTGGTCCATTGGGACAAGCTTTGAGCCTAGCATTCGACTGCGCTTGTAATAAAAAGAGAAAATAAAATTTTGTGATGCAACCATGTACTTCAGTTGCATAGAAGGTTGGACCACCTCACAAAACACTGAACTACATGTCTTCTTATCCCAACCTTTATCCAAAAATTGTGGCATGCATGCCGAATTTGTTGCTTTAACTGTGAACATTGTTTTTGAAACCTTTACTAGAAAGGTATTAAACAAGTCTACAAAAACTGTGAGAGGCATGCACAAAGAAATTTTTACTATCCTAGTGGCAATATTGGGCCTCAGAGCTTTCTGTACTTCTGTAAAAAGCTTCGCCCTATATGCCTCTGTAACACTAGAATGTGGGTGAGGCCAATCCACCGAATTCCACGCCGGAAGGTCTTGTTTTATTAATACACCATATGTGTTAGCTTTGTCCAGCAACTGATAAAAATGATCAGTAAAAAATATACCCGATTGAGCTAGCTCTGTTGCACATCGACCTTGGTATTGTTGTTCTCCTATCGATCCATGCAGAACATCTATAAATCCCAGAATACAATCGATGTTTTGCCATGTCTCATACGATGAAGGATATAAAACAATACAAGAATGTCAATAAGTTAAGAGAGAAAGCTTCATCTTAAAAATCCATACACCTCATGAAGGAAAAAACCACAATAGAAAAATATACAATTAGGCCTGTGTTGCGGAAGATTTTTTGGATAGTCTCGCAAGACAAGTTCTTTATGCATGTACACGTGCTGAATCAAAACTTCTTTCACGGATATCTTCCCTTTGGTGATTTTAAAATCTCGTACTCTTCCCTTCCACGATGCCAAGAAAATGTTTTTTGTCTGGGGTCTTTTTCTTTTGCTAGGTTGCATGAGCACCCATGCTCCTTTCGAAACACTAAACCTTTCCCAAGTTCCTTCTGTTTTGACTGTACTTGAATTCTCTACCGACGAAATAGAAGAAGCAGGTCGACGGGGTAAGGATGTTTGGTATAATTCTGCCTTCGTAGCATTATCATCCACAGAGCGTCTTGCACAAGAACGGCCGTGGTTTTGGTTCACCATGGAGATTTTCTGAATCTGTAACAATAGCAAAGTAATGTAACTAAGATAACAATTTGAAGTTTCAAGAAAGAGAAAGTGGGCAAACAGACAGTTGACAAGAAACATCTTACTCTACGCCAAACAGGATCAAGGGAGCAGTTTTGGAAAAGGAAGGCTGTTGCACAATGAGGCAATGGTGTAGAATGGTAGACCTTTCGCACGAAAGGCGGCACAACATTTGAAAATTCAAAGGAAGGTGGAAGCGGGAAGGATCTTGTCAGATAAAATGTCAGTTTAGATTCTATCTTCTTGTCCAAAGATCTTCTACGAATAAAAAACCAATCTCCTCATTAATGTAGCACGCTTGTACTTACATAAAGTATTGTTTCTTTTTTCTATTTTCTCTTATTTTCGTGAATTTTCAACGTTACGTTGGCCTTCTATTGATTGGTTGAGAGCTTATTTTTCCAAACCGTAAAAGGCCCCAAAATGAGCTCCCTTTTTTCCTAATGTAGAGGTTACTCTCATATCCAATCCGATTTTTGATATGAGAAACTCCAAAACTCCAAAACAGAAAATCAAATAAGAAATACCTTCAAAGAGAGATTATCTTGAATTCCAAATAAAGTTTTATAAACCTTATGTAGGATTTATCCTCCTAGAGGGACTTTGAAATTTTGCATGGGAATTTGTGAAATAAAATTGAATGAGTTGAAAAGCCTTGTTATTCATTGTTTAAAGAGGTGTAAACTACTAGCAAAAACATAAAAGAAACACCAGGATATGGCCAACATCATAAATGTTATAGGAAAGAGCTTCCACAAGGATAGAAAGGCTTTAGTAAAGAGGTCAAAGGTATTGATGATAGGATGGAAGGAGGCGTGAAGCATGAGAAAGAGGAGACGTCATAGTAAGACATTAAAAGGAATGATGACACAAAGGTAGACAAGAAGTGGTACAATTGTCATACTAAATGAAGCTTCAAGTTATTACGAGTCATGTTGTAGGCATGATAGGGAGAAGGGTGAAGGTATGTGCTCACCAAGGCATCCACAAGCTTGATAAAATAAGTATTACGAGTCATGTTGTAGGCATGATAGGAATTCGTTAAAGTGTAAGTGTGTTTACAAGCACTCTTTTTGTAATACCGTTTTTCATAGAAAATTTTAATGGAAGAAGGGGATTTTATAAACATTGGGGAAATCTTCAAATTTTCTATATTAAATTGATGTGAGGTTGACATGGGGTACTTTCAAGGGATTTTATTAACATTGGGGAAATCTTCAAATTTTCTATAGTAAATTGATGTGAGGTTGACATGGGTTACTTTCAAAGGATGAGTTCGAAGTTCACATGATGCATTGAATGGGTCTTTATAAAGGTTTTTTCCCCATGTAGGTACGTGTCTCTTATTAAGTATATTTATCAAAATAAACGAACGCAGTAAGCTCACTTGTACATACTTGAGTAGAGATACGTACTTTGGCACATAGATAAAGTTTTTCTAGCTTAGAAACTCCACAATGATAGGCCACTTCCCAAAGGCAAGCATAACACATGAGCCAACCAACCAAAGTACCACTCTAAAAACCCATCTAAACCCTTTAAAAGAACGTTTAAAATACATCTCAAAAGAAAATTTAAAATACTTTTCAACCACACATTGTTCCATTTTGAAGATGAGCCTAAGAGAGCATCCTAGGTGGAGGAGCTTATGGGAAGGTGGAGAGGAGGAAAACGTGAAGAGAGAGGTTAGGGCTTGGAAAATGTGAAGGTTGGAGGAATAAGGAAAGGGGGGGATGAGGACACTTATGACCTCCAAAAATCCACTGTGGATAGTCAAAAAAGGTCTAGCATTTTTTGAGTGGGATCCCCCTTTCTTTATACCAAAGTGCAATTATGGAGGAGGTTCTAGTTTGAGTGACCTCATATTTTAAGCTTCAATGCAGAGAAGCTTAGCATGCAAATGCTGCACCCTAGGATCTTGGTTGTGATGCAGGCAGGTGGAGAAACACAAAGTTGACATTTTGGTTTGTTGAGATAGGATTTTGATTCTGAAGGATGAGATCTACGGTGTAGATGTGTGGTTCACCAAAGGTGATTTTGGTGAAGGGGGAAGGGGGGGAACCAAAGGTGACTTTGGTGGAGGGGGAAGGGGGGGAATTGAGCAAACCCACCTTGTGGCAAAGAGAACTTAGAAATCTTGTGACACACACACACACACACAAAATTTGCCAACCATAACACACGCATGGATGCGCGTGTGTGCCCCTATGCACTCACACACAATTGTGTGTGTGAGAGAGAGAGAGAGAGATTGGGAGAAAATATGAGAGGCATGTGCCCATAACTCTGTTTGCATCCGATAGGCAGCATGACTATGGGTTGGGGGAAAGAGTTCTCCATGAGATGTCTGGTGGATGCAAGCCCAACAGAGCAAAGCTTGCTCTCAAAACAAAACAAAACAAAACAATCCTGCTCTCAAAACAAAACAAAACAAAACAATCCTGCTCTCAAAACAAAACAAAACAATGAGAGCAAAACAAAACAAAAATACAATCTCCTGCAGACATGTGCCCAATAAACTTTCATTCTTTCTCTCTCTCTCTCTGTGTCTCTCTGTCTGACTGTCGTGTATATTTATTTAAGTGTTGGGTCTGAGAATCTCAGGCCAGCTCGCTCTCTACAAGCATGGCTGCTTCTCGTCGTCGTCCTCCTCCTCCTGCCGCCTTCTTCACAAGCACCTCCCTAGCTTCCTTCCACCTCTTCATCCTTTCAGCTTCCCTCCTCCTCCCCTCCTCCACCCTCTCCCTCCCTCCCCCCACTGTCCTCTGCAACTCCTCCTCCTCCTCCTCCTCCCCCTCCTGCCTCCTCTTCAACACCTATGGCACTTGGCCTGACCGCCTCCCTTGCCTTGCCTCTTCCGTCACCTTCCCCTCCTCCGAAGATGAGCTCATCCACGCTGTGGCTTCTGCCGTCATCCTCCGCCAAAGCGTCAAAGTCGTCACCAATGGCGGTCACAGCATGCCTAAATGGGCTTGCCCCCGTGGCGACTCGGGGCTGCTCATCAGCACCCGGAACTACACCAAGAATGTGGTCGTGGATCCGGTTGCCAGGACGGTCACTGTTGACAGCGGCGTAGAGCTCCGACAGCTCGTCGACACCATTGCTGAGGCGGGCCTCGCGCTCCCCCATACGCCCTACTGGGAGGGTGTCACCGTGGGTGGCCTCCTCAGCATGGGGTGCCATGGAAGCTCCCTCTTCGACAAAGGCAGCGCCGTGCATGAATACGTTGTTGGTATGCGTCTTGTTGTTCCTGCATCACCTAAGGAGGGCTATGCAAAGGTGATAACACTTACAGAGGATGACGAATGGCTCAATGCAGCCAAGGTTTCGCTCGGAGTTTTGGGTGTGATCTCACAGGTAACGAATTGATTGATTGCGAAATGCTTACTGCTTAGTGTTCTCTAAAATCGTCTCCCCGTATTGGCCCAAATGAGTTAGCTCGGGCTATTCTTGTAAGCAGGTAATTCTCGCACTCCAACCTCAGTTTAAGAGATCCGTGACCAAGCAACTCGAGTCCGATGAAGGTTTTGAAGATCGGATCATTACGTTCGGCAAAGCTCACGAGTTCGGGGACATAACTTGGTTCCCTGCACAACGTCAAGTATTGCTGAGTATTGCTGATCGCGTGCCAGTCGAAACAGAGGGAGACGGAGCTAATGATTTCTTTGGATTCCGGCCGGTTTCATCTACACTTACGACGGGGATCCGAGCTACCGGTGAGAAATGCAACAATGATGATGAGTTCTCTAACAAGTTTGTTCATAAGGCACTGCGTCTGGAAAAGGAGGTTTCTGATATTGAATATATGAAGTAAGTCTCTGCGTCTTCAGTAAAAAATCTGATGTGATACTTGTGCATGAGTGTCAGAGGAAACTGCAGAAGCTTTCTCAAGTTCGACAACGAAATGTTTATTATCGGCATTGCAGTCAGCCGTCATGTTCGGCCACGGCACAGGCTTGAAAAACAACGATCATACGTTAACTCGATACCCCGTCATCGGCTTCCAAAATCGCATGCAGACATCTGGGAGCTGCCTTTCCTCCAGGGATCCTAACCGTCGATGTCCGTGGGATTCTGGGATAGAAGCCTTCTTCTACCATGAAACGACATTTGCAATCCCTCTAGAGAAGATAAGGAGCTTCGTGCTGGACGTGAAGCGGCTGCGCGATATGAATCCATCCGGCCTTTGTGGGTTAGAACTTTACGTGGGCTTGCTAATGCGATATGTCAAGGCATCGAGTGCCTACTTGGGAAGTCAGATGGACGCCGTGGACATCGATATTGCATACTATCGTGCCCGCACAGCGGACATGCCAAGGATGAACGAGGACGTGATAGAAGAGATCGAGCAGATGGCTCTATTCAAGTATGGGGCCTTGCCGCACTGGGGCAAGAACAGGCCACTGGTATTCGAAGGCGTGACGACGAGGTATGCAAAGATTGAGAAATTCCTGGAGGTGAGGAGGGCATTGGATCCGGAGGGGCTATTCTCGAGCGAGTGGTCTGATGCGGTGTTGGGGATGGGTGGCAAGGTGACGAGCGATGGTGATCACTGCGCATTGGAAGGGCTATGCATTTGCTCGGAGGACAGGCATTGCGCTCCGGGGAGGGGTTACTATTGCAGGGAGGGGAAGGTGTACAAGGAAGCGAGGGTATGCAGATTGGAGCAGGGCTCCGGCGTGGTGGAGGAAGCAATTGGCAAGGTGATGGATGCGCTCACAACTTCCTTGAATGCATGGCTGCAGAAGAGTGCTACACGGGGAGTAACGGTTGCGTTTAGAGTGAAGGAGTTCCTTGCTCGCGTGATCCCCCCGGTTCTCTTCTCACCTCAATCTTCACTCCCACACAACGGCAGCAACATCGTCTCCTCCACCCTGAATCCCAAATCGTCTCCTCCGTCCGGCAGCATCCATGACTTCCTCCTAACGGAACGAAATCGTCTCCAACAACAGGAATTACAAAAACAGGAACTACAAAAACAGGAGCTACAACAATATGAATCACTTCTCTTCTCAGCTCAATCCTCCCACTCTCTACTCCGCAGCAGCATCAACTCCTCCTCTGCCACCCTCACCTCACCACCTCATGAGTCGTTTCCCAGGAACAATCACCACTCTCTTCAGCAGCCTCAGCAATTGCAGCAAAACGCGCAATTACACCAGCACAAACGACCACCATCAAGAGCCACAGCCAAAGCTGTAGACGAAACTGCAAGAACACAGAACGATGATGCCGCCACCCACGTTGTTGCTGACGAATTCATATGAACAACAAATCAATGATTCCTGACAGACAAACCTCACCGCACTGTATGATTGTCTTGGCGAAAGTCAAGGTTTTTGCAACTGCAGCTCACCTGCCATTGTTTGCTGCTCTCTCGTAGGTTTCCATTTCAAGTTCTGGCTGAAGCACAATGCTTCTAATTCTTATACTATCCAGTGGCAATGCTTCTAATTCTTATACTATCCAGTGACAGAAAGGGTACCCAGACGCGAACTTTGCATATAAGTAGCGCAACTGGTGGGATACTGTACTGAGGCTTGCCAGCTTACATTATCCAAGAAAAGTTTGCCCGATCTCACATTCTAAACTGCGACGTACAAGATGCACAATGCACATAACATAAATTGTAGAGATTCTGGATCTGGCATTCTAGATTGCAACGTTACCAACGTACAAGGTGCACATAACAAAAAATGTAGAGTTTCTAGGCTGAGATTGTAACTTGTGAGCTCAGAGCTTAATCATTCCTCTCGTTTTTAATTCCTTTACCTCTTTGTCTTGCTCTCGAGTGTCGAAGTCGGATTAGTCAACCTGTTATTCACTTCCTGAATGGATTGGGTCCCAACGTCGACAGTTTTGGACAAAGGGTTGGTGGCCTAACCTGGCAAGCATCCATGTGGCTCACTTGAACGTTTCTTGAATCCTTGTCATCGTTGCCTCAACGAGGTACCCACTTCCCTTGCTGCACCTTGCAAGCCACTCAAAGCAGGCCACGTATTCGTAGGAAACATGCAGCTAGGTGCGTATTTCTTCAAGCTGACGTCCCTCTTAGTTGCAATCCGTTACGAGTGCTTAAATGAGCGCCTGTCGGAGAAAACATTTTTAGCCTGAAGGCTGCGCAGTGCGACGCTCACGAGTCACAGCTGTCCACGGTTCAACTCTGATTGACTCCCAAGTCCCACGTGACGTTATTACCTGTGTTTCAGGAATTCAGAATGCACGATGATTGATACTTACCACCGCCTTCAAAGGCCTGTTTGAACGTTATTCATGATCAGGAAGTTTGTCTGCATGATGGCAGACAATAGTTTACCTATCACACGAGACAGCACGATCACGCTAAAAAACGACCGGAAACTAAAGAACAATGGTACTTAAAGCTACGGTCCATGGATACCAGCCAATATGGATGCTGTGGGAAGGAAACAGGTAAAAGACAACGTAGATGTTTTGAATCGAAGTATGATAGTCACATTGGACAGGTCACAGGATTCTAACTTGCTTTCCGCTCAAGAACATTTGTTATGAAACCATGTAAAATTTGTTACATATGGTAGTGGAATGCCACCTTCCATTAGAGTATACGAATAGCATGACCCGTCTACGACGTGTTGGAGACCCGCTCCGCTAGGTCTCAAGGTGGGATCCTTAAAAAATTTTACTTTCAAGAAATATGAAGACCCTAGAAGATATGATTACGCAACTACATGGTACCCTCTCCTTCCTAGGTTTATAGATCGTGTGTTCTCTTCTCAAAAACACACACACACACACACACATGAAGGGATGGAAGCAAGAGGAGGTGCAAAAGCAAATGCATGAGTTACAACATGCACATATATATATATATATAGATAAGGTTGGGAGGGAATGAGGGGTTCAAGGCATTTTGTGTTAATGGAGAGTTGTTTTGCAAAGGAGTTCCCATGTCGATGTGTAGAAGCTGGCAATGAAGATTCCAAGAAAAGTGTAAAAAACTTTATTCAACTTCAACCATTTTGTCTCTTTGGTTCAATCTATTACATTCTATTTTAGGCAAGGCATGCCCCAAGTTGTGAGGAGAAGTGCCACATTACATGTTGGGCAAGGCACACCGCCAAGGTTGCAATGAGGGAGCACCACATGGCTCGACCCTCTAGAGATATAAAAGAATAAGTTGCCATATTGCTCCTCACCTCCAAACTTACAAAAAACATCGGGCTAGAACAATTGTACAAATTCTTTTCCTTGGTGTCAAGCATTATGATAATGGTTTTATTAAAAAAAACAAATGTAAGAGAGATGTAAGCCCACATTCAAAAACCAAATATAGTTAAGGCTCTCTATTCCACTACATTGAAGAAGCATATAAGGAATCCTCACCTCTTATGATGAAGCAATGAAGCCATAAAAATGTTCAATTCTATATTCTAAAAGCAAAGTGTGCCTTGAATATTTCGACTATCCAAAGAATCATTACTTGAACACATTACCCTATAGTGAAGTTGTAAAAAATTCCAGTCAAACATCCTTAAAAGCTCTTCAATTTTCTTGGCAACAACAACACAACAATGTCCATCAATGTTGCTTGTAGAAATATCCTAAAGCCATAAAAAGATTGCAACCCTACATCCTTGAGAGACACTTGCTAACAACCACAACAATGTCCCTTAATGTTGCTCGAAAACATGGTTTCTCTAAGCTCGTATGCCAAACATGGTAGTACCTGTAGGTGAGGTAACCTCATCTAAATTTAAGATGTCTAAGATGTTTCTTTATTTCCTAAACCATCTTTGTTGCTCTCAAATTGTTTGGGAAGCCAACGCGAGAAAGAGATCCCTTGCAATTCTCTTCTACCGATCTACATTGTGATGAAGCTTGTTTGCTCACAATGAGTTCACTCAAAAACCAAAACCTTGGACCTGGTAAGAGAAAGTACATAATCTTGTAGATGGGGAAGAAAATGGCTACAATAATCGATCACACAAAACAACAACACTCAAACATAGAATGGCAATCATCATACCTCACAAATCCTTTTCCCACACATAGACATGCATCAACAATTAGCCCCAAATAGGAAACTCGCTCTCATGATGGGCATGACCCATATGAGAGTGGCTGAATCTTTTGCAAGCCCTTATATAATTCCTTAACAACTTGAGCACTTTGAGTTGAAGATATGCCGAAAGATCAATAGGTTTCATGAAGTCGCAATGTGGATAGCCAAGTCTTTCTATATGTCAGGAGGCAAATCTTCATCTATCCACTACCCTTCCCAAAAGAAGCACTTCCCTTTTGTTGCACTTTCAGTTCGTGCCATCTCTTTGTGAAAGTTCTGTTGAATGCATTCTATGTTCTTAGCTTTGTGTGCATTATATGTTTTCAGCTCTCTATACATTCTATTTTCTCAACTTCATATGTTTTTAGCTATGAATGCATTCTATGATACTCTATGTAATCATTAACTATAATGAAGTGAGTAGCCTGCTCAATTAGTTCAAACTCGAAAGATGAACTTGAGTAATTTAGAGGCACATTACATTGACTCATTCTAAAGAATGTAACATGAACTGAGAGAGCAACTTTCTCATTGACATGGACTTTAATTTCATTACTTTGAGAGCAGCCTGCTCATTGACATTAACTGGCTTCATTAGTTCAAACCCGAAAGTGACAGAGCACCTTGCTCATTGACATTATCTAACAACATTCACACAACCTCATGTATTGATGTATTCATAAAAGATGTCCGATGGTATTATTGTGCTTAATGTGTGTATGTGTATGATGATAATTTTTGTACATGCAATCAGGAGCCTGTGTGGGCTAGTTTGTGTGTGCATTGTGGATGAGTGCATGCGTGGGCAAGTGCGAGTGAGTGTATGCATCTCTGTGTTTATGTGCAGTTGAATATCATTGTGTACTCGTGTTGAATTAACTTCCTAAAGAAGACACAAAGCTAACAAACACTCACATAGAGTTGTAGAATAAGTCATGCTGTCGTCAGACAATGCACATATTCCATCTACAATCTACATCTACACGAGCAATTTGTGCTTGATGCTCACGTGCATGCGAAATGAACTCACTTATGTTTTCTTCTTTAAAAAATGATGTGACCAACTAACTTTCTCTCTTTATATGCTTTGTACTGTGTAGATGTTTTAATTTTTATATAGTGTATGTGTATGTGTTTACTATGCTTATGTTTTGACATCCTTGTTTTCTCGCCTACAACAATCTTGTTATCAAGAAGCATGCTCTTTGTCTCATTGCCAATTGGTCTTGTATGCAGAATGGGTGATGTCAGATACGGGAGAGATGAAAGAAGGGATGTGATGGGAGCTCTTAGGTTGGAGCTATTCAATGAGATTAGTCAAATGTTGTCGACTGCTATCGAGAGCACCATTCAGAATACCACATCACTCGATGACTTCACTCATGCAATACTGAGTGTGGCAAAGATGTGACTTCAAGGAGAGGGAAAAGGAAAGTTGACTAAGGCAAGATTATGGCGCCCGAAAGTGGTCAAACACACACTACAAGGCATAGGCCCTTTTTTGAGGAAAATACTGACCATTTTTACACTAATTTTATTTAAAGAAAACGGGCGCAAAGGTCATTATTTGCATCACTATAAGTGTTGCTATATAGCGACACTGGTAAACGTCGCTATATAGCGACGATTAACAAAAGCTTTCAAAAAACATTAGTGGGGCTAAACAAGGCCACAGCAAGGCCTATTTTGCCCCACTAATGTTTTTTATTTAGTAATTACCAAAAAAAAGTTTTTTATTACAAAATTTCCCTTGTGGAAAGGGTGATACAAAATCACTCAAATGAACCGATCGAGTGACAGAAGCATATACATGTCGAAGATATACAACATTGTTTGTTACAAAATTACCCTTTTGAAAAGGGTGATACAAAATCGCTCAAACGAGCCGATATACAAAAGGATATACATGGCGAAGTATATGCAAACTACTACTACTACTACTGCTACTACTCATCCAAATCGTCGTTGTCGTCATCATCCTCGTCCTCATCTTATTGGCATGATCCTTGACCCTCGTGAGCTGTGCCTGATCCCTAGCCCTTGTGAGCTGTGCCTGATCCCTCATCATCACTGCTCACCTTCGCTGATGGGACGCTCGAGCTTTGATTCTAAGAGTGAAACCATATTAATTGAAAATTAGATTGGAACTAAAAGAGTGTAACAGTTTAAAAAGTGAGATTACAAGTAGGAGTAGACTTATACCGTGCGAGCAACCACCTCAGCCCAATCGACCGTCGCTCCCATTGCCTCCTGCTCAATAAACCACGGCTTTGTTCCTATGTGAAACGCGCATCTCGTCTCTGTGTCTGTAGGAAGGCGACCCATCGTAGCTTACTGTGGGCCCAATTTACAAGAGTTAGATAAAGTGCATGTGATATGTAGTAAAACAAATAGAATAGTACATTAAATGAGAAGAAGTAGACTTACCACGGTTGCCTCGAATGCCAACCCTCCGCCTACACCAAAGTGCAAAGTGCCTATGGCATCCAGTTGTCTCCTTGCAGCCCTCCTCTGACCCTCGAACATTTCAGGATGGTCCTTGTTCTGCTTCTTGAAAAACTTTCAATCAGCTTTGTCTGCCCAGATGGGTTTAGCCCTCCCCTTTGCAGTGGAAGTACGCAAGGTTGACCTACGAGGCTTCAAGACCAAACCCATGTGCTCTCGCATGTAATTCTCATTGAACTCCCAATTTGGGGGGTTAGGGTATTTTTCTTTCAATTCATCGATGACTGCCTGCTTCTTTTGGTCATCTTGATACCGCCAGTTAGTAGCTATGCTGCTCTTAAAGTGGTGGCTCATCAACCGCCTCATGCTAGCCATTACTGCTGCGCCCTTTTTATCTTCTATTATCTCTTCAGCAGCTGTGATTTGATAGGACAGGTCCTCGATCAGGTAAGGAGGACTCATGGTAGTGGTAGAATTAGAGCGAGTGGTGTTTGTGCGAGCGCTTCCGGAGCGAGGAGTAGCAGTGGGAGTAGGAGAGGGCAAGGGACCTGATTGGTATTGGGTCTTGGGACGAAGTGGAGACCTGTAGGGATGTAACTGTGCTGACTCGTCTACATCTCCCGAGTCAGCACAACATAAGTGACCCCTCCTACTCTTCCTTCCCTTACAATGGGCATGCCCAGGTGATGACCCCTCAGTTGAAGGGGCTAGAGGGGATGGCTAGGCAGTAGGTCCAGCCATCGGTGTAGGAGAGGGATTTGCTGAGGTCCTCTAGGATAGCAGAGAGAAGAATCTCACTCCCTCCTCATCGGTCATTTGTGCGACAAACTTGTCGAGACTCCCGACAAAGCCATGGGCTACTAGCAAAGGAGTTCCCTGAGGGGTAGTCACAGTGCTACGTCCGAGAGGAGTTAGGCCAAGAGTAGACGTAGGGGTAGGCCCCTAACTTAGGTGTCACCTCAGTGGAATCAAAGTCCTCTAGAGAATGGAATCAAAGTCCTCTAGAGGATAGAGATCATGATGTCTCCTCCTATGAGGGTTTCCGTACTCGTCGGATGTGCGACGTGATCCCATGTCTAATTTGGGGGGATTGGACAAATGTAGATACAAACACGAAAACAAAAAACAAAAAACAAGAGCGGGTAAGAAGTGGAAAGCATATGAGGGAAAGCATAAGAAGCAAAAGAGAAGGAGAAGCATAAGAGAAGGAGAGGGGAAAAGAAGAGAAAGAAAAAAGGGGAAAAGAGATTGAAAGAGGGGAAAAGAACCAAATATGCATAAGAGAAAAAACAGAGAAAGCATATTCATAAGAGAATACATTGAGAAAGCATATGCTTATGCTTATGCATAAGCATATGAGCGTATGCTCATGCATAAGCATAAGCATAAGCATAGGCATATGCTTATGAAAAGAAGAGAAAAAGAGAGGGAAAAAGAAGAGAAGGAAAGGAGAAGGAGAAGGAGAAAGGAAAGCATAAGCTTGTGCTTATGCATGAGCGTATGAGCATATGCTCATGCATAAGCATAAGCATGGGCAAATACATATGCTTATGAAAAGAGATTGAAAGAGGGGAAAGAGGGGGGAAAAGAGAGAGGAAAAGAGGAAAAGAGGAGAAGGAGAAGGAAAAGGGGAAGGAGACATATGCTCGTGCATAAGCATAAGCATAGGAGAAGAAAAAACATATGCATAAGAGAAAAAGAGAGAAAGCATATGTTTGAAAGAGGGGAAAAGAGATTGAAAGAGGGGAAAAAGAAGAGGGGAAAAGAGCATAAACATAACAGAAGGAAGAGGGGAAAAGAGATTAAAAGAGGGGAAAAAGAAGAGAAGGAGGGGAAAAGAGATTGAAAGAGGGGAAAAAAGAAGAGGGGAAAAGAAATTGAAAGAGGGGAGAAGGAAAGAGGGAAAAAGAAGAGAAGGAAGAGGGGAAAAGAGGGGAAGAAGAGGGAATAAGAGACAAGAGGGGAAGAGAGGGAAATAGAGGGTTCCTATGCCCATCACTGCAACTAGCGCTTAAGGCCAATGCAAATAACAAAAATAACAAAAGGAAAAAAGAGGAAGCACTTTCTTGCCTGGAATAGTCCCGCTCAGTGTTTTGTGGACTGGCCCTACAAAAGAGAGGAAACATATCATTTTTCAAATAACTAGCTAGAGGAAGGAGGTGTTTAGAGAAGCAATTCTCAAAGGGATTGATTGAGGAGACAAGCATAAGCCTACAAACAAGGAGAAAGAGGAGGAAGAGAAATACCAAAAAGAGAAGAGGTGAGTCTTCTTTCTTTCACCAAATCTTGTTTTTTGTCAACCTCTGAAAATCAAGCATAAAAACTAGCACATAGCTTTAACAATACAAGGAGAAACATGCTTCAACACTCACAAAACGAAATCTCACAAAAAATGAACCTACATTGCTTAAAGAGATGCCTTCTTGAAAAACTTCTTTTCACACAAGCAGAGAGGAAGAAGGGTGGAGAGGAAGCAAAAGTGTTAGGAGAGGGGCTAGGTAGGGGTGAGAAGTGGAGAATAGAGACGAGGAAAGTGAGGTTGTCGAATATAAGGTGGGAGGAGAGATTTTTGCTTTTCCCACAATAGAGATGCCAAAGAAAGCATCGCACGAGATTTCGGGTTTAAGCCCCCAGCATCACTATATAGCAACGCTGGTCAATCGCTATATAGCGATGTTTATATACAAAAAGTGTCGCTATATAGCAATGGAACAGGGCAAATCGTGGCTATATAGCGACAAAACAGAGCACAACATCACTATATAGCGATAGTTCAGGGCACTTATTGTTTGAAGAGAAAAGGAGCTCATGGCTGGCTATTTTTTGGATCTTAATAGATTTCCTTGCAACTCATGTTGTGATTTTAGAGGTGTGCAGATGGAAGGGATGAGTGGAAGCTCGTCAGATGATGCGCCAATGCCCGAGAGCATAGAGTGGCTTACTGAGAGGTTGTATTGTCATTGCACTCATTGCAAGCGAGAAGTACAACATCAACGTCATATTATTATGCACCACTTGCGGATGTATGGGGAGGAGCCCGAACGAGTACCCACCATTGGTGTTGCATGTGGTGATGGATCATAGGTAAGTGAATGCTATTTGAGTTCATGGTTAATATTGGATACCATCATGATGTGAAACCTTGAGACAAGATCTTATATTTACATGAAATCTTGAAACAGGATGAGGAGGGTGGCGAGGGTGCACATATACCTTCACACTTTGAGCAAGACTATAGACTCTCGGATGATGACGAGGGTATGGTGGACATGATGGATTCTATTTCTAGGGGAATACATCACATGTACACGTGATGTCAGAGTCTAAGGTCAAAATGCGAGAGTTGCAATCGACACAATTGTACCAGGATGCTAGGATGTCTAAACTACAGGCTTGTCTCTCAATCTTGAATCTACAATCAAACTATGGGTGGTCAGATACAAGTGTCTCGGCCTTAATGAGGTACGGTTCTCACATTAGTTTGACTCATTATTTGGATATTGTTTGTTTTGAGAATCATCATGTATGTTTGAGAATCATCATTATTTGAAGCCTATGTATGTTTGAATTGTGACTCTCTTTTATCATTCTCTCTTTTATCCTCTCTTTTCGTCTCTTTTCTCCTCTCTTTTTCTCTCTTATCTCCTCTTTTCGTCTCTTTTTGTCTCTTTTCTCCTCCCTTTCCTTCTGTTTTTTTCTCTTTTTTCCCCAAATTTTCTCTTTTCACTTTCTCTCTTTTTCTTTCTTATCTCCTCTCTTTTTATATCTTTTTTCTCCTCTCTTTTCTCCTTTTTCTCCTCTCTTTTGCTCTCTTTTTTCTCCTCTCTTTTCCTCTCTTTTCCTCTCTTTTCCTCTCTCTTTCCTTCTCTTTTTTCCCAGGTGAAGCTTCAATAGCCTACCATTGAGCAAACAAATACAGACTTCTGTCACTCTAATTCAAAGAATGCAGGAGTCTGTAAATGTTTGCTCAATGTCTTATAGGTATTCTAAGCTATAGGATTAGTGACATGACTTCTTTGTTGCTTTAAGGACCATCATTATTCGAAGCCTACGTACGTCTGAATTGTGATAGGTTCCTCCAGAAGATGTTTCCTGCACCAAATACCATGCCCGCATCAAGAGATGAAGTGAAGAAGATGCTAACAACAGTGGGTATGGATTATGATACCATCCATGCTTACCGTAATGACTGTATTCTCTTTCATCGTGAGCATGAGATTTGGCCAGTTGTTGGAAGTGTGGGGAACAACGATATAGAGATGACTTGCAGGGTGAGTAGATACCGATAAAGGTCTTGAAACACTTTCCCATCATTGCAAGAATATAGCACATGTTCCGATGCATTAAATCCATAGCAAAGTTGATGACATGGCATGCATCTCATCGGTCCACTGATGACACATTGAGGATTCCCGCAGATTGTGCAGCTTGGAAGCACATAGACAATCAGTGGCTAGACTTTGCGAGGGAGCCACGCAACTTACATCTTAGGCTTGCCATGGACGGCGTGAATCCTTTTGGATTACACTCGACATCTTGGTCGACATGCCCCATAGTCTTGGTGAATTACAATATCCCACCATGGCTAACAATAAAGAAGGGACGCCTCATGCTTGCACTACTTGTGCCAGGGAAGTACAAGGCTAAAAATATGGACATGTACATGGCACCTTTGATAGAGGAGTTACAGATCTTATGGAGAGGAGTGCGGGTCTTTGATATTTCCAGGGCTCCTAGACATACCAATGATATTTTGGTCAGGGGTATCTTGATGTGGACCATGTATGACTACCCACGATATGGAGAGTGCGCAGGTATGTGATTGTGTCTTTACATGTATAATATAGGATTATGCTTTTATGACTCTCTTTCACACGCATGTCTTATACTAACACATTCATGCATGTGTGCAGGACTTGTTACAAGTGGGTACCATGCTTGTCCTGTTTGTGGACCGGGTTTGAAATCGCTTGCAGGATACTCCAAACATATGAGGAAAGATGTTTATGAAGGTCATGCTCGATACCTTCCACTGGACCATCTCATGAGTGGAGATCCAGCTTGATCCACCACCACCATATTTGAAGGCAAGTGATTGGATTCAAGCTTGGAGGGCAAATGGAAAGTAACCTCCTCATGGTATGAAGAGGCTATCGATCTTTCATGAGCTTCCTTATTGGGGTCAGTTACAAATCAATCATCTCTTGGATCCCATGCATATCTTCAAGAATGTGGGGGCTACTATTTGGGCACACTTGGTTGGTTCCAAAGACTCGAGAGGAGTATGAGAAGACTTGTGTGCTATGAATAGGATGTCTCGTTTGTGGCCCCAAGTGCGTGCTTCAGGAAAAGTTATCCTCCCGAAAGCAACATGGATCCTCTCTATGAGAGAGGAGGCAGTAGTCAAGGCGGACATTGCCTCTTTTCAAACACCCATAGGGTACATGCATTGCTTGAAAGGAGAATTTTCAAAGGACAATAAGCTTAGTGGGTTCAAGTCCCATGATTGGCACAAGGTCTTACAAGTATTCTAAGCTATAGGATTAGTGTACCGATAATCGTGATGTGTTAGTGTAATTATGATTATGTTATATTATTAACGTGACTTCTTTGTTGCTTTGATAGTTTATCCTCCCAATTACAATAAAAGGGTGCTTACAAGAAGATGTTAGAAATGCTATATTCAAGATCAGTGGTATTGTGAGGTATGCTTACTATCAAATCGCATTGATTGCATTTTTTTCAATTTAAGCTGAATAATCTGTACACTGATTATGAATATATCTTACATGGGCATGTGAAATAGGTGGATATCTCAAAAAGAGATCTCCATATCGAGCATCAAGAAGGCTAGGGTGGAATCCATTGAAGCCGTATGCTTGCTTGAGAAGCACTTTCCCTCGAGCATAATGACAACTCAAGTGCACTTGCTTGTGCACTTAGTTGATGAGGTGGCCATTGCAGGTACCGTTCATAGTCGGTGGATGTTTTTTCTCAAGCGGTTAATGAAAACTTTGAAGGGATTTGTAAGACAAAGAGCAAGACCAGAACCAAGTATGGCAGAGGGATGGCTTGTGCAAGAGTCATTAGTATATATCACGGAGTTTCTTGCATCCATGAATCTCCATATGCCGCAAGCTTGGCATAACAAGGATGATGATCGCATCATTGGCGAGGTTCCCTAAGGAAAAGGGATTGAAAGAAAGATGAGCGAAGAGCAAATGGAGAAATTCAATAAGTTTTGTATCCTCAATAGCAAGGAGACGCAGAAGTGGATTGAGAGATATGAGGCCGTCAAAGCAGAAAGAATAAATGTAAGGACGAGATTCAGAGTAATGTACAGGTGATCGCCACCATATCCACGGGATCTCACCCTTCTCCCCACTCACATGTCACTTGATTGGCTACAATTGGCTCTACGTAAAGCCAAAGGCAATGGAGAGACAATAAACGAGCACGAGCACAAGTTATCATCTGGATATATGATGCATGTAAGTTTCTTACCTCTTGACATAATTAAGTAATTATTTGTGGCAATATACGCTATAAAATAGATGCATCTTCATTGTTTTAATGATGCTCTTTTACAGTACAAAAAGTACAGTGCATTATGGTCATATGGATGACATTTTTGCATGGGACGCATCGATTCAAAGAGAGTCACGTATGATTGTGGAGTCATGGCTAACTTCACAAAAGATAGCCAAGCAAGTGCTTCGAATACCAATCTTCTCTCCTCACAATTGGATTATTGTGGAACCATACGCAAAATCTATGAAATTGATTTCAGACGATTTAGTATTTTCATTCTTGATGTAAAATGGTTTAGAACTATTTACAACGGTCCCCATGCGACAGTGAGAAAAGACAGTAGCGGTTTCTTTGCAATAGACTCCACCAAACTTTGGACCGATGAAAGTGATACTTTTGTTCTTCCCAAGCACTATGAGCAGGTGCATACTAATGATTTAATTAATCAAAGCTTTCGTTTTTAAAGATGCATTGATACATGTACTTAAGCATAATTTCATATATATAATTGATGGCATTTGGCACCCATCTTCAATATAGGTGGTTTTTCATTTGGATCGTTTTGATCCAAGATGGTGGTACGTGATCCAAGTTGCACCACGAAGTAAGCAAATTTTTAACGATAGAGATGTGGATATGGAGATGCTTCTACCAACGCCGAATCCAATTGATCCAGATGGATCTAGCGAAAAAGATGAAGATCACAATATGAGCCAAGAGGAAGATGCACGTAACGACATCGTACGGGAGGAAGATGGAGATCACGATATTGAGGAAGAAGATGACGATAATCAAGAATCACGACACTTTATTGAAGAAGATGATCAAGTATTCTTAGGTGAACGTACGATGCTAGAGTAGTACGATGATAATATAGGAGATCAACTCGGTATAGAGTTAGAGATAGACTTGTTTGGCACGTTAGACTTGAAGCCGTTGATGTAAATGCTCTTCATTGATTTTTTTCATCTCAAACTTGGACATGAATATATATGAGCTTCAAAGGCTTGATGTACATGCTCTTGTACTTTTATTCTCTCAAAGGATCAAACATGTATGAAAATGAAAAAAAAAATGTCATTGGGAAAAACTATCTTTTAAGGTCGGTATGGGAAAAAACACTCTCTGTAAAACATCGCTATAGGAAACTATCTCAATGTTGCTATATAACGACCATTCACAATCTGATAAAGGTCGCTAGATAGCGACTTTAGGCAAGCATTGCTATATAGCGACATTTGCCTAAAGTCACTATATAGCAACCCTTAACGAATCCCACTTCCAATACCGATGACTAGCGCCCCACGCATGCTAAACATCGATACTTAAGCATCGCATTAGGGTCCGTGTGTAGTAGTGACATGTGTCTCAGTGTCATTAGAAATGTCACTAAGTGTGTCACTGACCTAGGACTCCAATGACCAGTTGAAGATATGGAAATAATATCTTTATGGGATGCTCAATGGGCAAAGGAGAAGCATAAGAGCAAGAGAGAAAAGGACATTGAGTCGCAGTTGTCGTTGAGCAAATGTCAGCGCAAAGCATTAGATGAATCTGGTAGAGGTGGCAAGAGAGAGATAGGTGTTATAGGAGCATCATCAGGTGATACAGGGGGGTTTGGACACTTGCAATAGACAACAAGAAACAATGAGTGTATGGTGATCATTGTAGTGCCATACGATGCTATAGTATGGCAAGAAGAGATTGGGAAGGGTGCATACGGAGCTTGTCACAAGGTCCACTTTGCTAGTGTATGCTTCTTACTTTCCTAGTTGTCTAACATATTGTGCAAAGAAATACTCAGCAAGGTCCATTGGGAAACAGTTTGAGTCTTTTGACATTGAACAAGGGATGTAAATACTGCACCCTTACCTCGTTCGTTGCATAGGTAAGATAGGCGAGACTCCATGGGTAACTATGTTTCCATATTTCAATGGCGGTACCCTAGGGAATATGATGATGCAATTACCTTTTTGCAAAGGTACATATATGAAGCAAGGATGAGTGATTAGAAACCCAAGGGAGGATTCAAATATTGAAGCTAATGACATGGCTAGATTACAGGGGTTTCTAGACCATATTCCCTCAATTGTGTACACCCTTGTGAATGCAGTGTTTGTTGCTCATATGGCAAGGATCGTGCATTGCGATCTACAGGCTGAAAATATTGTATTGGACACTCATGAGAGACCACTTCCCCAGAGTAGGTGTCATTGATTAGGGTCTCATGCTAAAATCTGATGAGACTAGACCGGCTTCTAATTTTATTACTAGGCCCCAGGGAATGCATGAGGTAGAGTTTGAGCTGAGGAAAGCTAAAATGTAACAAGGGAGGGAGATATTGAGAGAGTGAGTGGTTCCAGAGATTTTGGATCCGACATGCTCCAACGCATACTCCAAGGCCTCATGTATACTCTCTCGGTTGGATCATCAAGCAAATGTTCATTTTTTGGAAAGAGTGTCTAGATGTATACTTGAAAGTAGACTACCGCTTGCATACAAATTTTGTTCGAATCTCTCGTATAGATATTATTACAGATCTTATGTTGGAAAAGAAGGCAACTGCACGTGTTGCTATGATTGATGTGAGAGAAAGAATGAGCAAGTTGAACATTAATCCACAGTTGGTCATGCGACCATTGATTGAGATGAGCCCAGGGCTATAGTTGGGCATGTTGTATTTGAATTACAATGAACATATATTTGTACTGGACATTGAATTACAATGAACATATACTTGTATTGGACATTGAATAGCTACTGTGCCGGTGGCACTATCTTATTCATGTACTTTTGTCTGTGTATTCAACTTTTCATCAATTGAAGTTTGTGTCTGTGTTTTAAACTTGGTATCCCCGCATGACATTGATTGTTTAAAATTTAATTGGTATAGACGAGTGTGGATTAAATTATTTAAATAGTATTGTTTAATTGGTATCCAATTATTTTAACTTTCTATTTTTTAAATCAAATTGTTTAAATGGTATTTAAATGGATGCTCATTGTTTTAAGATTAACTAGTATTTAATTGTTTTAAATTTGTATTGTTTAAATGGTATTGTTTAATTGATATCCAATTGTTTTAAATTTCTATTATTTAAATTAAATTGTTTAAATGGTATTTAAATGGATGCTCATTGTTTTAAGATTAATTTGGTATCCAATTGTTTTAAATTTGTATTGTTTAAATTAAATTATTTAAATGGTATTTAAATGGACGCTCATTGTTTAAAGATTAATTGATATTTAATTGTTTTAAATTTCTATTGTTTAATTTTTATCGCATATTTGCTTGTGTATTGAACATCATGTCCTTTTGTTCTATAGACGCCTGTCATCACAATACACGCATACTTCCATGGCTGAAGAACAAGACCTCGGATGTAACAGAGATAGGGGAAAAAGACAATTGACTAGAGACGAATTGGAAGAGGAGGTTGCAACAAAGGAGAGCACAAAAAGCATTCGAGCGAATGCGAGTCTTAGCCTTGGGGATGGATCCAACTGGAGCGGCTCGTGTTGCTACCAAAACTAGCAAGTGGGCCCACCCTGCATCCCTTCAGTGGAAGGAAATCAAGAAGCAAGTTTCCATTGAAGATGTGCATTCAATATGGCCGGTGTCATTGAGCAAGTCTCGAAAGGGATGATGGAAGGTGGACAAGTGCACAAATCATGAGATAAAGGAAAACACTGAGAGGATCTACCTCGAAGTGTTTGGGCACCCCCTTCATCACGTTGATTGCCCATTATTCTTTGTGAAAATGTTGTACATGCAATTTGTCTAAGGCGAGAGCATGGACTTCAGCTCTAAAGAGGTTGTTCACAATGTACACATTATCAGGAGGGAGACAGTCACATTCACACGAGAAGAGCTAAATCTAGCACTTCAAGGAGCTGCCTTAGAGTTGAAGGTACATGTAGATTCTCTCCTTGAGACGTTGAGCCAAAAGGAGATAGAAGCGAAGAGGTGGCATGAGTTTGCATAAAGTCAAATGCCACCTTGTCCAATACAACCTCAAGCTCGACATGAAGGCATGGTGCGAGAGATGGCTGAGCTAAAGCAGTTGGTGAAATAGATTACAGAGTCATTGAAGCATCATAATGACTCAACTCATGACTCCATCATTGTGAAGCATCTGAAGGATGTCCAAACTGCAGTAGGCGAAGGTGCTGCAGATTGTAATGAATGTCTTGCCTGCAACAACTCATTTGACTCATGGTCGAGGCATTACAATTTGTCGTGTTTGTACTATTTGCGCCTCTCTTGCTTGATAAAGCATATGAAATTAAGCCATGTATGTCCAATATGTCTTGTTCCACTACCTCATGCACTGTTCGAGCTATTTGGCCTTGAGAGATACTATGATATGCAGGCAGGAACTGCACCAGCCACATTGAGTTTTATTCGTGACCTTTTTCAAGGTTATGGGAAAGGAAGCCGTAATGATCCTCCTTAGTGACATTACAAAATACAAATTTGATATGTAATATTGACAAGCGGGTCATTTTTTGCTTGGGTGTAGCCATTTTTGGTGAGGTTCAAGGACTTTTCTGTATATGGGTATCTTGCATGACCCCTAACTTATGCATTGCTCAATGGAATTCGGAAAACTTTGTCTTCAAGTTGTAGTACACATTCCAAACTTGAACATGAGAGCAAAAAACTATGGAATAAGGATTTGGAACAAGATCGTTAAAGCATTATAAGTGCTATGTCACATGTGAAGCATGCAACATAATAAGTGCTATGTTGCATGTGAAGCATGTATGTATAGAACAAAATTTTGATGTTTTTGAATAAATTGATATATCCTATAGTCTTTAAGATGCTTGTCTTAAAGACTACAGGATATAGCAAAAACATCAAAATTTTGTTCTATACATACATGCAACTAAGTAATCGTGCTAAAGTACACTACGTGAGCTTCTCCTCAACCCAAGTGCACACCTAAATGAGATCATTATACATGGGTTAATGGGCCTCCAATGTTGTGTTAAAGTGATGCATACGCATTTGAGGGCATGCTCCATAACTTTCTTTTGATTTGTTGAAAACCAAAACAGATTGAAAATTTGGAATCCAAACTATTGGGACTAGTGCATCGTGGTCTTAAAACATTAATAGGTGTTGGTATTGGTATCTAGATTCACCCTAAAATGGAAGAAGTTGGAAAAGTGCAATTTGTGCATGTGCAAAGATATAATAATAAACCCAACACTATTTACAAATTTGAATTGTTTCTTTTTCCATGCACTTGCTTGCTATGCTTGCTATATGGCTCATAATCATGCCAAAGGTCATTGCATCTAATAATACATAGCATCAAACCTGATAGCATGCCCTTTGGCCTATTTGTGTTTTGAAGCATTTTAGGCCACATTGCACTTGTTTGGGATATCCAATTCTGCTAACGTGTATCGTCAGAGCAGGAAATTAAATCGGCGGCTGAAATTTTGCTACTTCTGCAAATTTTGAATTTTCACACCTCCTGCCCATCAAATCTTAGAAGATTAAGTACTTGCAACCTATCCCCACCCTGTAAACACCCTGTAGGCTACAACCTGCATGCACCTCGACATGACCTTGCGTAGGCTCTGGTTTGCCATTGTCTTCTTTCAGGTACATTGTCTTCTATTCTTTGCTTGCCTCACCAGCTAGCTTCTCTGGGTGTATTGGAGTGATTGTGGCCATGGCCTCAATGGCAATATGCAACTCGCCATGGCTTGCAAGAGTAGACAGAGGCTGTGAGACAGGAAAGCCAAAAAGCCAGGTCAAGGCACAAGGGACAGAGTGCGGGTCGAGGAAAGCACTGGCACGCTATCGAATCGACAACGAAAGACACTTTTGCAACATCTGCGAAGGGAGAAACAACAAGAACAAAGAAGAGTCCTTGTAAAGCAGTAGCAAGAAGCAGTTGTAGATGCATACATTCGATCATTGCCATCAAATCGAAGAACACGAGTTGTGGTGTCACAATTGGTGGGAGCATTCGAGGCAACAACATCAGGCCATTCAGGTGATTACCAGTCTCGAGTCTTCATAAGCTTTATCCTATATCCTAAAGTTCGTAGAGTAACAACACTACCAACACCTCGAGAGATGCACGCCCAAGAGGCGATGCTCTCTAACCTGAGAAATGGCCTACAAAAAGTGAAAGGGGTGCACAGATTAGATTGACTAGCTGCAAAGAGGGTGACATTAGCTATGTTGGTATGCCCTGAAACAAAGGAGAAATGGCTTGGGTGCACAATGTTGAAGATGTTATCAATCAAAAGGACCAACGTGGCTCTAGCGGTTGAATGTAGAGCAGAAGCAATGCACGATCAATTCGATCCAAGAAGTCTGTGGGCTTCAATAGAATGCAAGAAAAGGAGAGATAGCCTATGTGTGGAAGTCATTGCTACAGTGATGACATTTTGGCACAAAAACACGAGAGTTTCTCCAAATAGAAAGGGCATCCGTAAGAATGGACGAGATGAAAGGTGTTTGAGGAGCACATCATACACATGCTAGATAGATACAACGTAGGTCAGTGGTGCCTAAACCAGCCCCGTGGTTGTTTGTGATTGATGAGCTTTGGGATAGTTTACTTGTTTCTTCTCTTAAACTAGGATTGGACTAAATGTGATTTTCCTAAACCAACCCGATGTTTGGAACATCATGCAATCATAGGCTAGTTCAGCTCAATTAACAAAATACGGACATTTCAATTGGGCAAAGGAGCCTAACCCGGCAAGCTATGAATGACTTGAGATCTGGTTGTATTGAGCATTGCTCCATGGGGATCGATGCCCATGCCTCCCCAATGAATGCACAATCTGTAGGCCACTTGGATCGTCACCATGGATGATTTTTTCAAGCTAGTTTCATTATGAATCTAAAATTTTATATTGGCATCGAAAGTATATATGTGCTAATAAAAATAAATGTTGGAAACATTTGCCAGGATTTGAAACTTTTATGTAAAAAAATGTAAAGTTTCACCAATAGGATTTACATTTTTTTCTTCAAAGTTTAAAAGAAAATATATTAAAAGGTACTAAATTCGACTGATATTGTGAAACAAAAAAAGAGCTTGAAAAGTTTCGCCAATATTTTATATTAATATATCAGCATAGCTTCAATAAAAACATCCCTGATCCTCACTGATGTGTTGCAAGGGAGGGCAAGTTTTGTAGCCTGAGGTCTCAAGCATTGCAGTTTGAAGGTGAAGAAGAAGACACTCAATATCTGTCCAAATGAAATGAGGGAAGACAACCATGTTGCTCTAAAAGGAGGAGATTTGAAAATGTCAATGTTGAAGGATCCGATAAAAAGAGATGTCTACTGTCATATAAGAGCACCCAGACAAGGGAGCTTGTAGGTCACGTGGTTCAATCCATCCTGAAATATGTGCTTCACAATTTCACTGCCAACTAGTAGGATAAGTAGTTCAGTACTTGGTGGCATCTAATATTCCCAACCACGTTTGTCAGTTAATTACCAACCACCGCAGTGGCCCACAATTACTCAGCTTCAAGTTACCACCACCGGGCTTGCATGCATGATTACTATGAGTGTAGTAAATTATGGTAATGAGGGATTAGAGGTGATTAGGCTTCATGATTTACTTTTGTGGGAATTATTGCCCAATGGTGGTGGTTGTCACTAGCCACGTCTATCATGGCTATGATTCCACCGTACCACCCCTCACCCACCACCGCACTTTAGCGTGCATGATCACTATGAGTGCAGTAAAATTACCAGTCACTAGGCTTGTATGCTCAGTAGAGAACTAGAGTGCATGGTAATGAGTGATTAGACATGGTAAATAGAATTACTGCCCGGTGGTAGTGGCTCTCATCAGCCACGTCTATCATGGCTAAGTTAATTACGAGCCACCGGAGTGGCACCACATGGCGTCTTCTTCATGATTACCAACCCATCTGGGGGATTCTACCGTGGTGGCTTGCAATTAATACGAATGGAGCCCTGGGCTCCAACCACCATGGTGGCTCGAACTTTATAATATATATAAGATCTGTGGCATTTGGCATTTTACTACATTGCTTTGATCCACCCATGCTCTGCTACTTTGCTCCACATCCCTTCTCTAGCTCTTTTCTGCCCCTGCTCTACTTTGCTCCACCTGGAGTAGAAATGCTAGCACTAGTGGAGACCCTTCGTTCCCACAGACGACTCCCCACACATCTTAATGTTATCACCTTAGAGAACATGCTCACAGAGGGCCTCTTTATGGCTGTGTTGTATGGGTTTCCCCTAGATGTCAATGAAGGCCTCAATATTTTTAGAGCAGAGTACTCTTGACTTGCGGGAGGGGGGGGCCATATTCTAAGTCCTGGCAATGTGCGGCCTCTCCATCATATCCTCCTTTAGCTCCCTAAAAATTTTTAATGCAACAAGCTAGACTGGTAGAAAATTGAGTTGTACAAATTCCCTCTTGCTCAGATGAGACTCTCAGCAATGGTTGGATGTAATATTTTGGGCGAGCTCAACAATCTTTTGGCTCACTGGATGTAATGTTTTGGTCTCTAAGGCATTTATGTAATCTCTTTTTGTTCAATTTGATTCTCTCAGTATGCATTGTTGTTAACTTTTATATGTATTTGAATGGTTATGGCTGCTACTTGAAATCTTTTGTTTAGGGCTCTCAGCAATTGTCGAGTTTTTATAAATGTAAGATCCTCTATTCAATTTTTGCTCGGTATAAGTTGATAATTTTTATATAAGCTGTTATTGGACGTAAATGTACATTGTTATCTCTTTTTCTCAAATTTCACTCGATAAATTGTACTTTTGCCATCATTTATATTTACTACAACAAGGACTAAAATACCAAGAAAGAATCACTAATAATTTCCTTGGTTTATGACCAAAATAGTGCTAAAATAATTCCAACAACCCCACCGTTGTGGTTGTATGGAGATACATCTAGAAAAATACAATTAAACTTTTAGGAAATGCAATTGACAATATGGCCCTTAAGGGGTCCCCTTTAGGGGCAAGGGCCATATCGACATGCCATTTTTGTCCAATGGCATCCTGGATATTATATAATGCATGTAGATATGGCCCTTGCCCCTAAAGGGGGCCCCTCAAGGGCCATATCATCAATTGCATTTTGCTTGGTTGCACAATGGAATACATTTTCCTTGGTACACAAATATATAACTTCAAGAACGAGCACGGTGGCTTTCATAGATCTCCTCCCGTAATACGTAAAAATAGGTAATGAAGCTATAACTCCAAGAACTAGAGCGGTGATCTCTCCAAGACAACCTTGAATTCTGGGCGATGACAGGTGGTCGACCAAAGATTGCACTGAGGTGATGCTCATAATGATAGATTGCATCTCATTATTATGCCAAAAACTAGCGCAGTGGTATCTCTAAGCCAACCTATGATTTGCATGGGCTGCGAGCAAAGAAGCAGCAAAAGGCTGCATGATGACAGGTGGTTAGGCTAGAGACTACTATGCTACGGCGGTGTTCAAAATGATAGATTGTGTCTAATTATTATGGCAAGGACCAGCGCAATGGTCTCTCTAAGCCAACCTTCAATTTTAATGAATTGCATGGGTGAGAGCCCAGTACAAGTGGCAAAGCTGCAGCAAAAGGCTACGTGATGATAAGTGATTAGGTCGCATAGGCCAGAGACTGCGCGCGCTGCACGAAGCAATGCAGAGATGCCATGTGTTGAGTTATGTGGCAGTCTAAACAAATAGATTGCAGGGCAGAGTGAAAGATTTTAGAGTAAAAAAGGAAGGCACAAGATGCATCAAAGAGATTCGGATACAACATGTCTACATGCACTGAGAACTTGTATTACAAGATCATCCTACTTATCTTCCACACCATAGACCCAATTGTAAGTGTATTTGTGTAATGAAATACTTGAAATGAAATATATGTTTATTTCCATGACAGACAATCTCTTTGTTTTAGTTCAGATATATATCCCTCATCATATGAAGAGTGGCAACTAATGGAGTTCATACTGGGATTCTTTGATGCTCTACATGGTGCTATTAGGGAGCTACAGTATAGAGGTAGAAAATCAACAACGTTGGCTGAATTGGGTATATTTTTTAATGATCACTTTTATCAATTGTGGACAATGTTTTTACTCACACAGTTTATTAATAAAGCAATTTTTCCCGGCATTGAATACAGTTGATTGGCCGGTCCCTAATGGTAGCATCACAGAATCCTACAGAGCCAAACTATTTTCGGAAGTACAGCATTCCCTGAAACCAAATATTGCTACCACGATAGTTAAAATCAACGTTTTCATGCCACTTACAGTTTTTGTAGAGCTTTTTCAAGATTATCTAGTTAAAGTTTGTAAGACAATGTTGACTTTCAGAGCAAAAGGGTAGGATGAAGTTCCAATTCCAAAATTTTTGGATAATGGTTGGGATAGAATGGTGGCCAACAATGTGTATTGTGAGGTTGCTCATAACTCCATCAACATTAAGTACATGATTTCCTTGCAAAACTTTATTTTCTCTTTTTACTATAAATGCAGCAGGATGATAGGCATGAAACTTGTGGCAATGGACCAAGACAAGAGGTCATCACGTCCAATAATTAAAATCAATGTTATTGAGAATGACATCCTTCTAACATCCATTTCACTTGGATAATGCTGCACTCTCTATCAATTACACAATGACATTGTTATGGAGACTGAGAACAATATCTATAAAGAATTTTCATTCATTTTGAACAACAAGAAAGTAAGTTGGTTTCCACCCTATATTTCTCCTAATTTGATTCTCTTTACATTTGCATAATACATTTACATCTTTATTTTTGCAGATACTTCAAAGGAGTGAAAGCAAAATTCAATATGCAAGGACATTGTAAATAGAACAACTCAGATAATACAAAGCTATTGACTCCACGTATTACTTGCAACCAAAAAAAAAAAGTTGACATTTGATGTATTAATACAAAATGATTACAAGTATCATCTATTTTTCTAATATTGCTCATAATCTCTCTCTTGAACTTTTTGCAGTGGAGACTCCTTCTAAGAGTCTTCCACATGCTGCTCAGGCTGCTGTTGTTGTGGATCCTACTACTGTACATCCTGCTATGGATCTTGCTATTGTACATCCTATTGTGGATCCTACTGCTGCACATCCTCCGTTGGTACTGCCTCCTCGTGCATCGACTCCTCTTGCTACTTTGGTGTCCCTACCTCCTCGTCCATGGGCTTGGGCTTGGCCTCATGCTACTTTGATGTCCCTGCCTCCTCATGCATAGGCTCGAGCTTTTGGAAAAGATCAACTGTAGGCTCTTCTTCCACATCCTTTGAGAATTGCTCAAGCAACTCATCAACACTGACACCTTCTAGAATATCTTCTAGATTGCTAGTGCCTCGAACATTCTGAGCCTCTTGTTCAACTCAGAGATCCTCAGCGCCTTTGAGCCCTCTCCTCTATGGACTGGTTGGTCTAGTGCTGGACAAGGGGAAGAGTGCTCTAGCAGCTTTAAAATTGTCTTTGCTCTGAAGCTATGTACATCTTCAAAGGCAAAACTATCCTCTTTCATCTGCAATAAAAACAAAGAATGTTTTCAATATTTTTTGTATCAATGCATTGAATTTAGAACTTCTCAAATAGTATGCAATGAAAGTACTCACAAATTTAGGCGATTTCTCTGAAAAGTATGTGTCCAGGATCCTCCTATTGTGGTTTCTGTTTTATCAAAATAGAAAGCTAAGATGTATATTGGACTATGAAGAGTGCAAAAATAAGAGGGAGATAAAGATAAGTGACAATGATTACTGTACCTGCAATGGCATTGGGTGAGCTGAATCTAACATCTTTAGCTTTGGATTACAGAGGTCCAATGCATCCATTAGTCTTTTGAGACAACTGCAATGGGAATGAAGGGCAACAAATTAGAAAATTCATACTTCTACAAGTAAATGTGATATGGTTGACTTTTCAAGAGAAAACCTGAAAATCGCGTTTTAGAGCAAAAGTATAGGCAATGACTAACTTACAATTCTAAATCTTGGTGGGTACCCTTTAAGGAGCTAAATGTATAGTATAGCTTTTGTTGTACATCTATATGTACCAAACTCTAATGATTGCTATAAGAGAAACAAATAACATGAGGGGATTAACCAAGAGGGTGTAAATTTAACTTAAGCAATCAGGATTTTGTCAACAGAGGGTAGTAGTGGAAAAGGTTAGGGAACATACTTTGAGCAATATGGGAGGAGAATCATATCAACCACATCCAAATTACAAAAAATGAAACCACTTGGAAATACTTTTGGTTGATGTCTTGTTATCTTTCAACTTGAAACATATAGCTGGATCAACTATATACACAGAGTGCTGAAGGCTCCGATGGATCTGACTCTTCAAAAAACTACAAAAAATAACTTCACTTTGCTTATGAAAAAGTGAACGCTACAAAGACATAAACACAATTGACATAGAAAGATATACTTACTATAGAGCTGCAAGCATGATTGTGCAAGTGACATGTTTTTCTTTCTGTGCTAAAGCCATGATGCAGTCTTCTGTCAAGTCCTAGGTCATGCCATCATTCATAGTCTGGATAGCTACTCTGATCCTTGGTCCAAGTTGTAGGAGCTTCTACTGAATTTGCACCATCCTCACTAATGTCTAGGATTGCAAGGCAGACATTGTTTCTTTGACTCTTTCCTTGAGGGACTCTTCATAGGCAACCTTGCCTCTTGTATGATGTTAGTGAAACACCTCTACGATCTTCACTCCATCATCTTTAGGTTTCCTAGCTGGAGTTATCAACAAGATATCTCTCATTTTGAGATCATTCCAATCCTCTGCATTAAGGATCTTGTCATATCTATACCTGACCCTAACAAGTGTTTGGATGTCTTTCTTCATGATAGTGACCCTGTGTGCATGTGCTGCTACCATCATGGTGTCCATGAAAAACTCTATGAGCCACTCTTCAGTAGCTTCTTGGAGAGGAAGTAGTGCAGTCCTTTGCCATCTAAAGTCCACATGCCAGTTCATGCATGTTGCCCTGACAAGCCTCTAGAATGGTGCCATGGGTAGTGCATATCCTCTGGCTTTCTGAGCCTTCTTGATCTTCATCAAGATAGATTTACTTTCACTCTTTTCTTTCTATTCCTTGCTAGAAAATTGCACAGGTTTCCCCTTCTTTGATGATTTAGACCTGGATGGAGCTGTGGCAACCCCTGCAATGATAGGTCCTTTTCCTTTCCTTCTGGCTATTTCTTTGGTTCTTGCCATAGTTTATTGTGTTCTTCTCATGGAAAAAAACCCAAACATAACAAGGAAATCAACAACCCAAGAGTTTGCTTGAAAACGTGATATGGTGCAAAAATATAGAGAAAAGGCTAAATTTGCATTTTTCAACAATTTTTTTTGACATACCTCAGGAACATCAAGCATGCAAAAACTTTTCTAGAAAATGTGATATGGAGGAGAAAAACAAAGAACAAGCTCAAATTGCATTTTTTAGCAAATTTATTGAATCCTACTCTAATCAATCAGTTTGGACTCTACCATCCTCTTAAACCTTACAATGCAGATGAGATGTGCTCAAAAAAACAACTCATAGAGTGCCTTTGAGAGAAAGATATGGAATGGTCATTTCACCTTAACAATAGGAAAAACCAATGACTTGTGATAGATTGCTTACCTGGGCTTGTGTGTACAGCTAGAGCTAGAGCTGGGGAGGTGTGAGATAGAGCTGGGGAGGTTGTGGCTGGAGCTGCAATGGGTGGTGGAGCTGGTGAGGTTGGAGTTGGAGCTCCAGTGGGACTTTGTGATGGAGGTGGTGAGGTAGTGAGGTTGGAGCTGGAGCTGGTTAGGTAGTGAGGTTGGAGCTGGAGGTGGTGAGGTTGGAGGCAACTGAAACTAGAGATAGGGATGAAATGAAGGGTAACTCTACTTAGAGGGGGTTTTGTCTCAAAATATGTGCAAATAATGATGAGGAAATAAATGCACAGGAACCTAGAATACCGTTTTCCACATGTCACATGGTTGATAATACAGATGTGACATGCATTAAAAATTGTTCCCTTTCCTCTTATCTACACTTTTCTCCATCCCTCTAGCAGTTCTGATCTACACTTTCCTCCGTCCCTACACCACATCATTATCTGCATCACTGCCATCATCATCCCCCCCCTTCTTACTCCCATCATCCCCCCAACACCCCCCCCCTTGCTGCACTTGTGCAAGAGCCACAAACATGTCACCAGGGCTAGCCATGGATAGAACAAATCCAGGTACTCATATATACCACTTAGGAATCTACTATATTTGTGGGCAATAGTGTTTTCTTGATCTATGATTGTGTAGACCTCACCTTTCCTTAGGTGCCAATACTTGGTCCATAAAGGATATCATTTTTTTCTAGGAAATGCGATTTGAGGCTCTTTCCATAAAAACACCCTATATCGCGTTTATTAGCAAAAAATGCTAGGTGTGCACAAGCTTGTAGGGAGGACAAAGGGAATGATAAAGTTTGGCAGCCTGGTCTAAAAATAGGTGCATGCAATCACTAGATACTCTAAATATAGTAACTTGAAGACTAGTTTTGGCATGTGTGGTTGACAAGTGTGACTTGAATAGATATTTGTGCCCTCTCCTCTTATCTTCACTTTTCTCCATCCATTCAATAGTTTTGAATCTTCATCTTCTTCCTCATCTTCATCTGGACAATACTTTAGACATTGCTTTTCTCCCATCAATATCCCCACCTACCTATACTTGTGCAAAAGCCATGGAGAGAAATGATATAGGTACTTATACACCATAGTCTTGATCTACGTTTCCAAGTGTCTTCTCAATTTATCTAATTCTACTGCATCAGCTATTAGGCATTTGCTTCACCTTTTGAATGATCAAGACAACTATCTTGCAGATTTACCTGAACTTGTCTCAACATGATGTTTTGGCATCAATAGGACTTTTTGCTAGAAAACGCGATATGGAAGAGAAAAACGAAGAAAGAGCTCAAATCGTGTTTTTGAGCAAATTTTGTTGAAGCCTAATCTAATCAATCAGTTGTACACCATCCTCCTAAACCCTAGAATGCAGATGAGATGTGCTCAAAAAAACATTTTAGAGAGTGTCTTTGAGAGAAAGCTATGGAATGGTCATTTCACCTTAAAAACAGGATAAACCAATGACAGGTGACAGATTACTTACCAAAGCTTGTGTGTAGAGCTAGAGCTACAGCTAGGGAGGTGTGAGATGGAGCTGAGGAGGTTGTGGCTAGAGCTAGAGTGGGTGGTGGAGCTATTGAGATTGGAGTTGGAGCTACAGTGGGACTCTATGATGGAGGTGGTGAGGTAGTGAGGTAGTGAGGTTGGAGCTGGAGCTGGTGAGGTAGTGATGTTGGAGCTAGAGGTGGTGAGGTTGGAGGCAACTGAAACTAGAGATAGGGATGAAATGAAGGGTAACTCTACTTAGAGGCGGTTTTGTCTCAGAATCTACACAAGCAGTCATGAGGAAATAAATGCACATGTACCTAGAAGACCATTTTCCACACGTGTGGCTGACAAGACAAATGTGTCATGCATTAAAAACTATGCCCTTTCCTCTTATCTACACTTTTCTCCATCCCTCTAGCAGTTTTGATCTACACTTTCCTCCATCCCTACACCACATCCTTATCTACATCACTGCCATCATCCCCCCCCCCTCCCCCTTACTCCCATCATCCCTTCAACCCCCCCCCTTACTCCCATCAACCCCCCAACACCCAGCCACCCCCCTTACTGCACTTGTGCAAGGGCCACAAACTGTGAAGATTGTGGGAGAGAGGGAAGGAGTCTCACTTGCGGCTTTCTCACAATCACAAATGGGGGAATACACACAAAGGTGGAGGCTGAAAACGGTTTTCCTCTTCTTAGTTGTGTAAGCCAAAAGAACACTGGTACAAAGAAATAGAAGAACCCTATATGTGGGTCTCAAACCAAACTCAACTAACTAAGGTGGCATACTAACTGAGCCACAAACTATAGTAGATAAGGATAGCTGTCATCCAGCTATTATTCATGGGCGGTGTACCAACCGCATCTCCAGCTAACAAGTCGGTGACATAAGTACACAACGGTCACCCTGGCATATCTCGAGTGGAGCTCGATATCTCAACACTCCCCCTCGAGCTCAATCCCAAATCCTGCACACCAAGCAGGTCTCTGAACTTGTGCAGCTTCTCTGCGCCCAATGCTTTCGTGAATATGTCAACTACCTGATCCTCTGTGCTGACATAAACTAGATCAATAAGACCTAGTAAAACCTTCTCCCGCACATAGTGATAATGCACCTCAATGTGCTTTGTTCTGGCATGAAAGACTGGGTTCTTTGCCAAGTGTATACTGCTCATGTTGTCACAATAAATGACAACCGGCCCATCTGTAGACTGATGCATATCATAGAGTAGCTTATGCAACCAAGCTACCTCACATGCAGCCATTGCTGCACCCCTGTACTCAGCCTCTGTGCTCGACAAGGCAACTGTAGGCTGTTTCTTGCTGCTCCAAGTGACTGCAGCACTCCCAAAAGAGAACACATATCCACTGGTAGATCGTCTATCAGAAATGCTACCAGCCCAATCAGCATCAGTGTATCCATGCAACTGTATCTAAACCCCAGCCTCATAAAATAGTCCATACTGCAATGTGGACTTCACATACCTGAGTATGCGTCTAGCCGCATCCAAATGCGGTTTCCTTGGAGCCTGCATAAACTGACTTACCAACCCAACAGCATAGCTCAAATCTGGCCTAGTAATAGTCATGTAAATCAAACTTCCTACTATGCGTCTGTACATAGTAGGGTCTTCTAGAAGCTCACCTGCATCTGTGCTCAGCTTCACATATTGCTCCAAAGGAACTGAAATAGGCTTACAGCCTGTCATCCCATATTTGGATAGCATGTCCAATCCATACTGCCTCTGCAAGAGCTGTATCCCACTTGGTGATCTAATCACCTCAATGCCCAAGAAATAACGCAGCTCTCCCAAATCCTTCATCTCAAACTTCTGCCTCAATAGCATTTTCACATGAAGGATATCTTCATCACTATCACCTGTGATGATCAAATCATCAACATAAATGACCAGCAGCATAATCCCTTTCTCTGTTTTTCTCACATAGAGTGAGAAATCTGCCTTGGAAATCTGAAAGCCAATAGTGACAAGATACTATCCTATCTTGTCAAACCATGCTCTAGGTGCTTGCTTCAAGCCATACAAGGCTTTCTTCAACCTACAAACAAACTCAGGATGAGTAGCATGAAGATAACTTGCTGGCTGCTCCATAAAGACCTCTTCTTGCAAATCACCATGCAAGAAGGCATTCTTTACCTGATGTAAAGACCATCCCTTTGATGCAGCCATAGCAATGGCTGCTCTTACGGTTGCCATCCTTGCAACCGGGCTGAAAGTTTCTTCATAATCAATGCCATATGTCTGTGCATACCCCTTGACAACTAATCTTGCCTTGTATCTATTCACAGAACCATCTGCATTGTGCTTGATCTTATAAACCCACTTACAACCAATTGCATTCTTGCCTTTAGGCAAAGGCACCAATTCCCATGTAGCATTAGCATCCAAGGCATCCATTTCTTCATCCATGGCTTTCTCCCATTTTTCATTTCCCATGGCTTGCTCAAAAGAAGTGGGTTCTGGTTCCTGTATCACTTTGACCATATAGGCATAGTGAATGGCTGTAAATCCATCATATTTCAGCCTATCCACAGGATACCTAACCCTGGTAGACCTGCGCAAAATAGGCTCACTTCCAGGTGCTCTCAAAACATCCCTGGTCTTCCTTACTCCAGGTGTAACAACAGAAGGAATACCCAACTCATCATCAATGCTCTGTTCTGAGCCACTGGATTCACCATCCACATAAGAGTGACCTGCATTCACATCAAACATGGGCTGATCTACCTTCTCTTTTCCTTTTCGTGATACCTACGTACCACTATCTGCATTGCTTTGAGGAGATTCTCCTGATCTCAATCTACTTGTCCATGGTGAAGTATGTGAACCACTGCTAGAGGACACTACAGGTCCACTGATATTTTGTGATTGCTGATGTGAATTCTGTGCAGCAATACCATTTTGTGCATCTACATCAATCATCACATTTACTGGTTTATACCAACTGCTCATCTCATCAAAAACAACATCTCTGCTCATTGTGAACTTACGTGTAGAAGGGTTATAGCATCTATACCCTTTCTGCTGCAGAGAATAACCAATAAAGACGCACTTCTCAACTTTTGGATCCAACTTGGACCTCAACTCATCTGGCACATGGACATAGGCAATGCAACCAAAAATCTTCAAATGAGAAATATCTGGTTTCCTACCAGTATACATCTCCTCTGGCGTCATGCCATGTATTGCTGTAGTGGGAGTCCTGTTCATTATATAGACTGCTGTAGCAACTGCTTCAGCCCAATAATAATCTGGTAGATCTTTTTCATTTAGCATAGCCCGAGATACCTCTCCAATATGCCTGTTTTTTCTTTCTGCAATTCCATTTTGCTGTGGGGTATGACTGCATGAATATTGCTGCTTTATACCATGCTCCTGCAAGAACCTTGCAAACTCATTTGAGAGGTACTCTCCCCCTCCATCTGACCTTAGGCATTTTATTTGCAGGCCTGTTTCTTTTTCAACCATAGCTTTGAAAGCTTTGAAGTGTCCAAACACTTCACTTTTCTTTTTCATAAAATACACCCACAGTTTTCTGCTGAAGTCATCAATAAATGTGACAAAATAGTGACAGCCTCCAATAGATGTAGCTTTTGTAGTCCACACATCAGAGTGGATTAATTCCAATGGCTTTTTACTCTCTTGAACATGCCTAGGAAAAGGTTTCCTTGCCTGTTTCCCAAATTGACAGGCTTCACAAACCTTGTGCATTTCTGCAACCTTGAATTTAGGCAATCCTGCAACAATATTTTGGGCTTGCATTGATTTTAGTCGCTGTATATTAACATGACCAATGCGTTTGTGCCAGATATCAATATCTGCAACTACACCGGTCCCATGTGCAAACATTGTTGCACTCAATTCAGGCATGTCTGCATCCAACGTAAACATCCTGCCCTTCTTCTTTCCTTTTGCTATCAAGCGACCGTTATTTTTCATATCCTCAACAAAGCATCCATGAGGATTAAATCTAACTTGTAAGCCCTGCTCAACCATTTGACCAACAGAAACCAGGTTCTTGGTGATGTTCGGGACATGAAATACATCAGACAAGTATTTCTTTTTCCCATCCTGCATAGACAAAGGAATTTTACCAATCTGCACAATAGGATGTGCAGTATCATCACCAGTCTCCACAAATCCTGGTTTTTCCATTTTTCTTGCATCCTGCATCCATTCAGCGTGACCTGTCATGTGGTTTGATGCACCCGAGTCAACATACCACACATCATTGCTTTCTTCTGCACTTGTTACAGAATTTGTCATATGCTGCACCATAAACAAATGCTCATTTCTGTCATCGCCCTGTCTACTAGAGGATGCATAATTGCCTTGCTGCAATTTTCCACTCATAATGTCATTCTGCTTTTTGTAGCAGTCTTTAGCCATATGACCCATTTTGCCACAATAGTAGCATTCAACATTGCCGTTTGCATTTTGGCTTCTCTGCCATCCACCACGGCCTCTTTGGCTCCCCCTGCCTCTAGAGTTACCACGTCCTCCTGCATAGGACTGGTTTTCTTACGTTTGCTGCATATTTTGATTTCTACCACGGCCTGCAGATCGGCCTCCTCTACCTCTGCCTCTACCTCTGCCAGCATTTGAGTAGAAGACAGTTTCTTTTGAAGTTCCTGCTGAAGAAGATGCACCCCCATTTCTCTACTCTTCAGAAATTAGAAGAGCAATCAACTCCTCAAAATCAGGAAAGTTTTCACAGATGGCAATGGATGTCCGGAACTGTGCATAATCCTTTCCTAGACCATTCAAGGTCACAGAAACCAAATCATCATCATCCACTGGCGACCCAATGGAAGCAAGTGCATCTGCAATTTTCTTCACTTTCATGTGGTAGTCATTTATGCTCAAATTTTCTCTCTGCACATTGTGCAACTCCTGTTTGAGTTGCATTTTCCTGGCTTGCGTATTTGTGCTATACATTTTTGCCAAAGTATCCCATGCCTCCTTTGGCGTATTTGCATCCTGAATATGCACAATCATGGAGTCCGAAATACTGATAGACAACCAGTACATAACTTTCCTGGCTCTCTCATGCCATCCTTTGAATGCCTGCATTTCCTGTTGACTGGGAACATTAGGAAGAATAGGTTCTTCTTCATTTCCTGTAATGAATTCCCAATAGCCTTTTCCCATCAAGAAATTCGTCATTCTAAGCTTCCATGCCTGGAAGTTGTTCTTGTCAAGCTTTTCAGTGACAATCTGTGAAAGAGAATCAGATGCCATTACAGAACACTGCAAAATATTCTGTCACTGCAAAAAACACAGCTTTTGCCTCACACGGGCAGATCTGCAAAACCGACGAGAGTGGTATTTCACCACACAGTCACTTCCTAGTGACGATTTTGCATCAACAGGCAATAGGCATGAATCTACAACTCCCAATATCTCTGCACACAGGCATACGATGCAATTTCTGCGGCACCTTTCCACCGACTAGCCGCGCAGTGGTCGCACAGCAAAAAATAGGGCCTTTTTCAGAGTGCCTGCGAAGAACTTCCGCCTTCAAAACGGGCCCCGAAACGGCCTCAAATCTGAAAAATAAAGTCACTAAGGGGTTTGGCCTTTTCCCGCAGCATATACTGCGCTCTCGCCACACCGCGAAGGGCGTCTCAATCTGAAACAGTGCACTCCTGCACTTCTGGCTGTGCTACCTGCAGAGATTTGCTCCCAAACTCGAAATAGGAAAGCAACACTGGTCCTCTTACCAGGACACCACGAACTTGGCTTGCTTTCTTGAGCTCCTTACCACGAACAAGGCTCTGATACCATGTGAAGATTGTGGGAGAGAGGGAAGGAGTCTCACTTGCGGCTTTCTCACAATCACAAATGGGGGAATACACACAAAGGTGGAGGCTAAAAACAGTTTTCCTCTTCTTAGTTGTGTAAGCCAAAAGAACACTGGTACAAAGAAATAGAAGAACCCTATATGTGGGTCTCAAACCAAACTCAACTAACTAAGGTGGCATACTAACTGAGCCACAAACTATAGTAGATAAGGATAGCTGTCATCCAGCTATTATTCGTGGGCGGTGTACCAACCGCATCTCCAGCTAACAAGTCGGTGACATAAGTACACAACGGTCACCTTGGCATATCTCGAGTGGAGCTTGATATCTCAACACAGACAAGTCACCAGGGCCCAACCATGGACAAAACAAATCTAGGTGCTAATATATACCACTTATGGATCTGCTATATTTATGGGCAGTAGTGTTTTCTTGATCTATGATTGTGTAGACCTCACCTTTCCTTAGGTGCCAGTGACACAACACATAAAGGATAACTTTTTTTTCTCGAAAATGCAATTTGAGGCTCTTTTCCATAAAAACACCCTATATCGCGTTTATTAGCAAAACATGCTAGGTGTGCAAGAGTTTGATAAAAAACACGATTTGGAGCAGTTTTCTTGAAGAAACATGAATATCGCATTTTTTAGCAAATTGTTTTGCAAGAGTCTGTAGAATGTTTGAGAAAGACCAGTTAATAAAAGGTACTAACCTTATTAGTATGTATTAGCTTGAGAAGAGCTCGATGGGTGACAACTTGATGGTTGTTAGCTTGATGTATCTTGAGCTGTAGTGGGTCAGTGTGATAGAGTTGGTAAGGTCATGGATAACAGTTTGCTGGGTGTCAGCTTGATGGGTTGAGATAGAGCTGTAGTGGATCTAGGGGAAGGAGCTGGAGCTATATTGGGTCAGTGTAATAGAGCTGTTGAGGTTGTCTGTCACCAGCCTATAGGGAGGAAGATGAAACTAGAGATGGAGATGACAAAGGGAATGATTAAGTCTGGCAACTTGGTCTAAAAATAGGTGCATGCAATCACTAGATACTCTAAATATAGTAGTTTTGGCATGTGTGGCTAACAACTCTGACTTGAATAGATATCTCTACCATCTCCAGTTATCTTCACTTTTCTCCATGCATTCAACAGTTTTGAATCTTCATCTTCATCTGGACAATACTTTAGACCTTGCTTTTCTCCCATCATCATCCCCACCTACCTATACTTGTGCAAAAGCTATGGAGAAAAAGGATACAGGTACTTAAATACACCATAGTCTTGATCTACCTTTCGAAGTGTCTTCTTGATCTATCTAGTTCTACTGCATCACCTATTAGGCATTTGCTTCATCTTTTGAATGATCAAGATAACTATCTCTCGTATCCCACTGATCGAGAGGATAAGAAATCTATATAAACAGGCTTATCCTGCCGAGTCATTGCCATGCCCCCAAACTCTTGCAAAAGTTGCCTAGAATTTTGACAGTTTTTGAATAGCCTATTTATGTCCTCTTGCTCTTCCTCATCCACCGACTCCCTCATCACTCAACTGCCATCCCTATTTTCTATGGATCCCTCACCCTATCCCAAAGGCCACTGGCCCATCGAACTCCCAAAGCACTCCATCTGCCACGATCCGCATGCCCTCCAAGATCCCCTTAGAAGACTTGCAAGGTGAAGAAACATCCACTAGGCAGGCCACTCAAGAGGATCTGATCATGGCAAGCACGCCTCCTTCAAGGTCAAGAAAGCGCACCCCGGCATGCCAACATCAGGCAAGTACAAGTTTGTACACACTCACCACTTGGAGAAGCATGGCTCCAAGAACTGGACACTTGCATTATACACTCGTGCTTTGCATACGAGAGCCATGACTACACCCTCTACTACCATACAATAGTAGCATATGTAGCATTCCAAGACCCAAGAGTGGAGGAGGCAAACAGCTTTGCAAGCTTGAGCAGAGTGGTGGCCCATCTCCCGTGCCACCTAGACATGACGCTGCTGGCAGAATTCCTCAAGGCATACAACAGCAACACCAACGTTGGCATTTTGCAAGATGCAACAGGCAATCCCCACCACTACCAAATCAATCAAGACGTGTTATGGGAATCCTTCAACCTATCGGTGGTCGGCAAAAGATACTCCAAAAAGAAAAAGCTCGACGCCCTCAAAACGGTCTATCACTTTGACCACCACAAGTGCAAGGGCCGCCTCCAATTCATAGCCATCCACAAGCTCGAGGTGGAGCGACCAGCAAGCGCCTGGCAATGGCTCACTCAAGTCAAGCACACAGACCATCATCAATCCATCGTGCCAAATATCCTACTGCACATGGTGGAGCTCTAGGAGACCACAACTGGGCTAACTACTTCTATATCCAAATGAGAGACGACCTTGGCACCCACGGGGACATTATCAGCAATCCCATGCTATACATGCCAGTCCTCTACTACTTAAAGAGTTAGCATACACCAGTCGGCTTCGGCCTAGCAGAGAAATCTGCCACCAGCCTAGTTCAGATCTGAGCCAGAAGAAACAGAGGTGAAACCCAAGAGAGCAAGGACAACGCCCAGTGTCACTTCGGTAGTTCATGTGACACAAGTCAGCTGCTCAGACAATATGAGGACTGCCAGTTGCACGAATTCATGCGCCAACAATTGTGCCTCTAGCAGGTGGATCCTCGAAGCAAGGGTAAACGGGTTTAGGAGGAGCCCATTCTCATCAAAGACCTCTAGGGTGATGAAACAACCTCCATACAATAGTCAGAGTCACGTTGACTACCCCCACTGTGCCCTATGTCAGTCTCCACAACCCCTCAGGAGACCACATCCTTCACCACCGACACCTCTTCTGATCCATGGGCAAGCCTAGCAGAGGCCTTACAAATTTGCAACACACCCCAACATAGGGCATCAGGTGGCTATAGCCACATGAAGGCAGAGCAGTTGTCACGTGCGTACCTGATGGAACTAAACCTCTTTGAAGCTATGGCACCCCACAGGTCACCCAAACAACTTTTTAGAGGAGGCAGGAACACGCCTCACAACTCTCTGCCAGTCTCATCCATGCCCAACTCTCTGCACATGAAAGCCAATCACTTGCAGATGATGACCTCCGCCATCCCTGTCAGTTTCCCCACATGAAGATCCCCACTCGCACCCAAACTTATAGTCCTTTCAAGAAATTCCAAATAGTGTGCTAATGCACCATTGGAAGCACTAGCTCAAGGGCTCTCACCTCCACCTCTACGAATTTCTTGAGGTGCGCCCCCTCTCACAGTTCATCATGCAGTCCTTGAACGACTAGCGCCGTGTGCATCCAAAGCGCACAAAAGGAGGATGGGAGAGGGGTCTTTTATTAAAGTAGCGTAGATAGTTTAAGCACTTATTTAAACTTTAAATAATTGCATGGAGAAATAGCACTATTTCATAGGGAGGTCTTTAGAAAATTAGGGAGAAGTTTACAAAAATAGGTTTAAGAAAAATTTAGAAAACATAAAATGAGAAATTAGAATAGGAAAGAATGAGGGAAATTTTAAATATTTATATAAAGAAAAAAAATAGTAAAGCATAGGAAAACATAAAAGCATTAGAATAGGAAAAATGAGGGAAAAAATACGAATTTAGACAAAAAATTAGAATAGGAAAGAATAAGAATGATGGAAAATAGGAAAAATGGGGGAATAATTAGGAAAAGTATTAGAAAAAATTAGAAAAAAATTAGTGAGAAATAGGAAATAATTAGCAAAATTTTAAGAAATAAATAGAGAGAAATAGGAAAAACTTAAGGAATTTTGGTAACCTTTTATTTAGAAAGGCAAAGTACTAATAAAAAGTTGAGGAAAAACCAAAGGAAATTACATGAGAAAAAAGAATTGTAATGAAATTAGGCTAGAATAAGAAAAAAGAGGAGAACATTGAGGGAAAAGACAGAAAAAAGCAGTAGGAAACCAAAAAAAATTGGGGATAGTTAATAATTACAAATGAAAGAATAAGCAATTAGTGTGAGAGAGAGGGAGAGAGAGAGAGAGAGAAAGCACAAATCACCCTATGAGGAGTTGTACATACATATAAGTTGTCATCATAGAAAAGAGTAGAGCCTCAGGGAGCTCACAATAATAGTGGCTATTGTGACCATCATCAGCCCCTAGACTCATGAGGGATGATCATTTAGAAGAGGAATGATCTCACAAAAGTCATAGAGGACACCATTTAAAGGAAGAAGTAGATCAGCCAAGGACTAATAGGTTAACACGCTGAATGGACAAAAGAAGTAGAGCCTAATCCGCCTTCACAACCACTCTTATCCACATTTAAAGCAAGTGAACAACACCATCACAAGGAAAAAATCAATCATTCAACATCCTTCTCTCTACACACCTTCTAATACAACTCATACACTGGCCACATCTCCTCCGGAGGCTAAACAACCTAAACCACCTAGTGGATTACACAGCTCAAGACAAGTGGCCTTCAATACTAGACTTCCCTCAATAACTCAAAGAGCAATCAGCTTCCAAATTCATCTCACCCACAAGCCATATGATGACTTACTTCATAACTTTTCAAGACATCAATCCACAAGATGGTTGCAGTCAGAAATTTTATTATATCTACCCCCAGTATGATCAACAAACACTAGAAAGGATGCAACTCACCATTCTTGCTCATCTCTGCCTTCAAGCTATAATAGCTACCTCATAGCTATTCTCCTGCTCACTCTATACCCACCTTATATAGTAGTGACACCCACAACCAGATTCTGAAACTCCCAACAAGAGCAACAGCCCTTCATGCACGTGACCATTGTCAACATCTGGTGCTTCTCTAGCTCATAAAACAACCGCTTAGCCAAAAGCCTCTCTGCCTTCAGTCTCTGAGCAATCGTGTGCTCACTCAGCTCCTAGCCGACCCATCTCTTCTTCATGCAATAATACCCAGTACTGCGGCTTCTTTCTTACTCACAACTCCCATCAAAACAATTCCACCAGCAACCAAGTAGCTCTTGATCTCATAGCAACAATCGACACTTTCAGTAAGCCCTTGTATTTCCTCCTATCCCCTTAACGTGAAGATGGCCAGCAAGCAAAATTCCTATCATCACGGGCTCATGGACTCCATGCACTCCTGCCAGCAAAAAACCTCCCACCCAGGCCACCATCGACCTCTCCAGCAGAATCTCGGGTTCTCTAAACTTCTCCCAAGGCTTCTTCTACTCATGGCACACGTAGCTACAAATAGCTATCCATGCAAGCTCCTTTGATTCTAGAAGCTCCCTACTGAGCACAGCCCGTCACATCATGTCCACCCATCCTCCGGACTCCTCCTCTCCAAGGTCGCTAGTATCCCGAAGCTCCCAGTCCTTTGGAACCTCCAAGAAATTCTCACCACCCCGAGTTCATGTATCACCCCCTACGAGCTCATGAACTCCTTCCCTTTGTGCAATTACTTCCATCCCTGCAACCTCTCCCTTGCTCTAGAGCTCCCGAAGCTCCCAAGTGTCTTCTCTTTGTGCGCCATCCTCCACCTCCAAAAACCAATCACCCATCACCTCGATCTTGTTGTCTTGCTACTTCTCTCCTCATGCAACACCCGGAGCCTTTGGCCTTTCATCGTCCATAGTCCTCCAAGCCTGTGTAGTAATGACACCACGGCTACGTCTCGTAGCAACCAACTTCCCCTCCTTCATATATTTGTGACCTTTGAACCCCCAGAGAGCTCCCCAAAGCCAAAACACTTCCCGTAGTCTTCCTGTTCACCAAACTCCCTTCTCCCAAGACCTTCCATCCACTGTGAGCCTTTCTTCCTGTGGTTCCTACTCAGTCCCCTTCAGGATCTCCATGTAGCTCATGATTCTCCTCCAAGCTATAGTCCCTCCCTTTAGCCCGCATCATCGCGATGGCCTCCTGTCACCTAGGCTCACTGACTCACCGACTCCTTCCCCTCCTAAAGATCCCCCCACTTCACAATAGCAGCTACCCACTCACCCCCGCTTCTAGTTCTCCTCCCACCATCTCCCTTCTTCTAGAGCTCACGAAGCTCTCTGGTGACTTCTCTCTCCCTACAATCTTGCCACCTTGCCATCCAAAAACTCCTCGCCTCGTCCTCACGTCGCCACCTTTGCATGGATACCTTTTTTATAAGTGCTACTTCACCTTTGCCTTTTTACAACTCTTTCACCTTGCCTCAAAAATATTGCACCAAGACCATTGCTCACATAATTGGTGTCACATTTCACTAACACGCAACCATCCTTCAACAAGGTATTTTGATGTATGCCCACACATTTACCACATGTCTATGAGCCTACAGACCATGACATGGATGCTCACATCACTTGCAACAAATCAAAAATTACTCATGGAAAAAATCAACAGAGGACACAGGACGGCAATGAGAAGTATGTCATCCTACACCATTTGCTCTGGAGTGTTTGATGCACCCACACTGCTTTTCATCATCTCCCAGAAGTCCCTGTAAAAGTATCTACCATCTATGCATCAGTGGAGTTCTTTTTGGGAGTACCCAGAACTCATACCCACTTCCAACTAGCTATATACATATCTATGCACCTAGCCATCAGCATCCAACAAGCGGAAAACATTTTTTCATTTTTATCTACACATCTCTAGCAACCCCTTTCTTTTGCTATGACATTCATGTCCAACAGCTAAAAGAAAAAAGCCAGCAATCCACCTGGATCAAAAGGATAACTCTGAACCCTCCACTGCCAGATATGTACAATGCACCATCCCCCTGGATCAAAAGGAATCAACAACACACCAAATTGATGTAGCCACCTGCTCCTTCCATATATCCACATCCTCACTAAGCCTCCAAGATCCCATAGCTTATCCTGCCAAGACATTACACAACTCCACTGGCTATTAGCCATCACACTTGTATCATGAGTCTTGTTCAGCTTCACATGAGCCAGATCTTTTGAGGTCACTACCTCACACATAGATCTCACAGGTACAACTAGCTCATAATCTGTGATTAGGGACTTCTCAACATACCCTATTGCCTCAACCTTGTAAGCTACAAAACTTAATCCATCACATGAATTATCAAGATCATCGAGAAGTAAACAAACGTCCTTCCCACGTGAAGAATGCTCAAACATATCAGCACACTCTTTGCCATGCATCCTGCCCTCACTAATATCCTCATTTTCTGAACACTCATAAGTACATATTTTCTTGTCATTACCAACCACACATGCAAAATCCATGAGGGTATCATCAAGTAAAGCATCTAGCTGATCATCAATCACACTATCACTACCATCCTGCTCAACATGCATACTGGTGTTTACATTCTTTTTCGAAGAGATCAATGCTAACATATCATCCAGTGCATCATCAAGAATGCAATCCAGCTCATCATTTGAATCACTATCCTCCTATAAACACTAAATCTTAACCTCCATACTGTAGTCACTTAATCTATCATTTGTTCTCTACTGCTCAGGATAGACATCTCCTCTTGCCTCGGCTGGCTTATCATAGTGAGGACTGATATGTCCCCACTCCCCACAATTCTTGCATTGAACATTGTTGATATAACCTCGTACTCTCCTTGCACCAGCTGAACTTCCTTCTCCTCTAGCCATAACTTCTTTCCTGTTATTCTGACCTTTGCCTCTTCTTGCAGTCTCCATCTAACTTAGGCTTAGTGTTTTCATCAGCTCCATTGCTTCATGCAAATCCTTTTTCAGGGAATCATCCTGCACATGAACAGACACTGGCTCTCTCTCTACATATGCCTTGATCATTTATGGGCTTCTAATCAGATTCTTAGGCTCTTCTTGCATGCCAAGCTGTCTTAGTCTCTTGACTTTCCACTCCTTCTCCCTGGCCACTTTGATTGCATCCTCAAAGCTATCGATATTCCTTAGCTCCACCTTCAAACGGAGTGAAGGCTTCATTCCTGAAATGAAGCGGTCTTTCTTAATCATCTGAGGAGGCACCTCCGGCACAAGAGCTTCACACCATAAACTCCATAACCTCCTAAACTGAATCAGGTACTAGTCAACCTCCTGCTCCTCCTCCTATCTTACTTTGCACAACTCTTTCCAAACTTCATTAGGGCTCCTAGATTGTGCAAACCGTGCAAAAAAAGCTACTCTCACCACTGTATACTCCCAATTTTGCTGCTGAGAATGAGCAGTTTTGAAGGTAGCAACTTGAGTCTGCAACCATGCTTTTGCATCTCCCTATAAACAATAATTCAAGATCTGAAACAAAATCTCAGGGGTTGCCCTATCTTTCATAAGTGCTATAAATTCCATCTTTTCCAAGAATCTTACTGCATTTTCATACGGCATCCCCCAAAACTCTGGAAAGTCCTCTGCCATCTCTCTCAGCTCTTCAATACTACAACTGACTACACAACTTCACACTATTAAACTGAAGTGCACAGTCCTCCGTGGAGGCACCAAAACGTGGATGGACAAAAGCTATAGAGCCTAATCTGCCTTCACAGCCACCCTCATCCACGTTTAAAGAAAGTAAACAACACCATCACAAGGAAAAAATCAATCATTCAACATCCTTCTCTCTACACACCTTCTAATACAACTCATACACTGGCCACATCTCCTCCAAAGGCTAAACAATCTAAACCACCTAATGGATAACATAGCTCAAGACAAGTGGCCTTCAATACTGGACTTCCCTCAATAACTCAAAGAGCAATCAGCTTCCAAATGCATCTCACCCACAAGCCATATGATGACTTCATAACTTTTCAAGACATCAATCCACGAGATGGTTGCAGTCAAAAATTTTATTATATCTACCCCCAGTTCATCAACAAATACTAGAAAGGATGCAACTCGCCATTCTTGCTCATCTCTGCCTTCAAGCTATAATAGCTACCTCATAGCTATTCTCTTGCTCACTCTATACCCACCTTATATAGTAGTGACACCCATGGCCAGATTCTGAAACTCCCAACAAGAGCAACATCCCTTCATGCACGTGACCATTGTCAACACCTGGTGCTTCTCTGGCTCATAAAACAACCACTTAGCCAGAAGCCTCTCTGCCTTCAGTCTCTGAGCAATCGTGTGCTCACTCAACTCCTAGCCGGCCCATCTCTTCTTCATGCAATAATACCCAGTACTGCGGCTTCTTTCTTGCTCACAGCTCCCATCAAAACAATTCCACCGACAACCAAGTAGCTCTTGATCTCATAGCAACAATCGACACTTTCAGTAAGCCCATGTATTTCCTCCTATCCCCTTAACGTGAAGATGGCCAGCAAGCAGAATTCCCATCATCACGGGCTCATGAACTCCATGCGCTCCTGCCAACAAAAAAACTCCCACCCAGGCCACCATCGACCTCTCTAGCAGAATCTCGAGTTCTCTGAACTTCTCCCAAGGCTTCTCCTACTCATGGCACACGTAGCTACAAATAGCTATCCATGCAAGCTCCTTCGATTCCAAAAGCTCCCTACCAAAGCACAACCTGCCGTCACATCATGTCCACCTAGCCTCCAGACTCCTTCTCCTCTCCAAAGTCCCTGGGATCCCGAAGCTCGTAGTCCTTTGGAACTTTCAAGCAATTCTCACCACCTCAAGTTCATGTATCACCCCCTGTGAGCTCATGAACTCCTTCCCTCTGTGCAATCACTTCCATCCCTACAACCTCTCCCTTGCTCTAGAGCTCCCGAAGCTCCCAAGTGTCTTCTCTCTGTGCACCATCCTCCACCTCTTGAAACCAATCGCCCATCACCTCGATCCTGTTGTCTTGCTACTTCTCTCCTCACGCAACACCCAGAGCCTTTGGCCTTTCATCGTCCATAGTCCTCCAAGCCTGCATAGTAACGACACCACAGCTACATCTCGTAGCAACCAGCCTCCCCTCCTTCGTATATTTGTGACCTTTGAACCCCCAGAGAGCTCCGCAAAGCCAAAACACTTCCCATAGTCTTTCTGTTCACCAAACTCCCTTCTCCCAAGACCTCCATCCACTGTGAGCCTTTCTTCTTGTGGTTCCTACTCAGTTCCCTTCAGGATCTCCATGTAGCTCACGGTTCTCCTCCAAGCTATAGTCCCTCCCTTCAGCACCCTCTTGCCACACCACGAAGGGCGTCTCAATCTGAGACAGTGCACTCTTGCACTTCTAGTTGTGCTACCTACAGAGATTTGCTCCCAAACTCGAAAAAGGAAAGCAACACTGGTCCTCTTACCAGGACACCGCGAACTTGGTTTGCTTTCTTGAGCTCCTTACCACAAACAAGGCTCTGATACCATGTGAAGATAGTGGGAGAGAGGGAAGGAGTCTCACTTGTGGCTTTCTCACATACACAATGGGGGAATACACACAAAGGTGGAGGCTGAAAATAGTTTTCCTCTTCTTAGTTGTGAAAGCCAAAAGAACTCTAGTACAAAGAAAATAGAAGAACCCTATATGTGGGTCTATAACCAAACTCAACTAACTAAGGTGGCATACTAACGGCGCCATGAACTAGTGTAGATAAGGATAGCTGTCATCCAGCTATTATTCGTGGGCGGTGTACCAACCGCATCTGTAGCTAACAAGTCATGACATAAATGCACAACGGTCACCCTGGCATATTGCAAGTGGAGCTCGATATCTCAACATGCCCACACATTTACCACATGTCTATGAGCCTACAGACCATTACATGGATGCTCACATCACTTGCAACAAATCAAAAATCACTCATGGCAAAAATCAACAGAGGACACAGGACGGCAATGAGAAGTATGTCATCCTACACCATTTGGTCTAGAGTGTCTGATGCCCCACACTGCTTTTCATCATCCCCCAGAAGTCCCTGTAAAAGTATCTACCATCTATGCATCAGTGTAGAGTTTTTTTTGGGAGTACCCAAAACTCAAACCCACTTCCAACTAGCTATATACATAACTATGCACCTGGCCATCAGCATCCAACAAGCGGAAAACATTTTTTCATTTTTATCCACACAACGCCATGCATGAGCAAATAACAATAGAGTATGTGATGCAGCAATCTCAAGAACGAGCAGGTGGGAGGAGTAAACACACCATGCTGTAACCAAAAAAGAACTGCTAGAATACACCATCCAGCCAAGAGGAGAGCCGTGTATCCAAACCATATGGTAGTGCTTGCACTATGATGAGAAACCAGTGACCCAAACAAAAAAATGACCAGTCTATGATGAACTAACAAGCACAATGTGAAGAGAGTGGGAGATAAGGAAGGAGTCTCACTTGAAGCTTTCTCACATATACAATGGGGGAATATACACAAAGGTGGAGGCTGAAAATAGTTTTCCTCTTCTTAGTTGTGAAAGCCAAAAGAACTCTCTTAGTACAAAAGAATAGGTGAACACTATATGTGGGTCTCAAACCAAACTCAGCTAACTAAGGTGGCATACTAACTGAGCCACTAACTAGAGTACATAAAGATAGTTTCATCCAGCTATTATTCATGGGCGGTGTACCAACTACATCTGTAGCTAACAAGTCGGTGACATAAATGCACAACGATCACCCTGGCATATCACGAGTGGAGCTCGATATCTCAACACTCCCCCTCGAGCTCAATCCCAATTCTTGCACACCAAGCAGGTGTCTAAACTTGTGTAGCTTCTCTGCACCCAATGCCTTCGTGAATATGTCAGCTACCTGATCCTCTGTGCTGACATAAACTAGATCAATAAAACCTACTAGAGCCTTCTCCCGCACATAGTGATAATGCACCTCAATGTGCTTTGTTCTAGCATGATAGACTGGGTTATTTGCCAAGTGTATACTACTCATGTTATCACAATAAATGACAACTGGCCCATCTATAAACTGATGCATATCATAAAGTAGCTTATGCAACCAAGCTACCTCACATGCAGCCATTGTTGTACCCCTGTACTCAACCTCTGTGCTCAGCAAGGCAACTATAGCCTATTTCTTGCTACTCCAAGTGACTGCAACACTCTCAAAAGAGAACACATATCCACTGGTAGATCGTCTATCAGAAATACTACCAGCCCAATCAACATCAGTGTATCCATGCAACTGTATCTGAACCCCAGTCTCATAAAATAGTCCATACTGCAATGTGGACTTCACATGCTCCAGTATGCGTCTAGTTGCATCCAAATGCGGTTTCCTTGGAGCCTGCATAAACTGACTTACCAACCCAATAGCATAGCTCAAATCTAGTCTGGTAATAGTCATATAAATCAAACTTCCTACTATGCATCTGTACATAGTAGGGTCTTCCAGAAGCTCACCTGCATCTGCGCTCAACTTCACATTCTGCTCCAAAGGAAGTGAAATAGTCTTACAGCCTGTCATCCCATATTTGGACAGCATGTCCAATCCATATTGCCTCTGCAAGAGCCATATCCCACTTGTGGATCTAATCACCTCAATGCCCAAGAAGTAATGCAGCTCTCCCAAATCCTTCATCTCAAACTTCTACTTCAATAGCATTTTCACATGAAGTATATCTTCATCACTATCACCTATGATGATCAAATCATCAACATAAATGACAAGCAGCATAATGACTTTCTCCGTTTTTCTCACATAAAGTGAGAAATCTGCCTTGGAAATCTGAAATCCAATAGTGACAAGATATTGTCCTATCTTGTCAGACCATGCTCTGGATGCTTTCTTCAAGCCATACAAGGCTTTCTTCAACTTGCAAACCAACTCAGGATGAATAGCATGAACAAAACCTAGTGGTTGTTCCATATAGACCTCTTCTTGCAAATCACCATGCAAGAAAGCAATCTTTACATCCATCTGATGTAAAGACCATCCCTTTTATGGAACCATAGCAATGACTACTCTCATGGTTGCCATCCTTGCAACCGGACTGAATGTTTCTTCATAATCAATGCCATATGTCTGTGCATACCCCTTGACAACTAATCTTGCCTTGTATCTATTCACAGAACCATCTGCATTGTGCTTGATCTTATAAACCCACTTACAGCCAATTGCATTCTTGTCTTTAGGCAAAGGCACCAATTCCCATGTAGCATTTGCTTCCAAGGCATCCATTTCTTCATCCATGGCTTTCTCCCATTTTTCATTTCCCATGGCTGGTCAAAAGAAGTGGGTTCTGGTTCATGTATCACTTTGACCATATAGGCATAGTGAATGCCTATAAATCCATCATATTTCAGCCTATCCACATGATACCTAGCTCTGGTAGACCTGTGCAAAATTGGCTCACTATGCGATGCTCTCAAAACATCCCTTGTCTTCCTTACTCCAGGTGTAACAACAGAAGGAATACCCAACTCATCATCAAGGCTCTGTTCTGTGCCACTGGATTCACCATCCACATAAGAGTGACCTGCATTCACATCAACCATGGGCTGATCTACTTTCTCTTTTCCTTTTCGTGATACTTGCATACCACTATCTGCATTGCTTTGAGGAGATCCTCCTGCTGCCTGTCCATGGCAAAGTATGTGAACCACTGCTAGAGGACACTACAAGTCCACTATTATTTTGCGATTGCTGCTGTGAATTCTATGCAGCATTACCATTTTGTGCATCTACATCATCAATCACATTTACTGGTTTATACCAGCTGCTCATCTCATCAAAAACAACATATTTTCTCACTGTAAACTTACGAGTAGAAGGGTTATAGCATCTATACCCTTTCTACTGCAGAGAATAACCAATAAAGATGCACTTCTCAGCTTTTGGATCCAACTTGGATCTCAACTCATCTGGCACATGAACATAGGCAATGCAACAAAAAACTTTCAAATGAGAAATATCTGGTTTCCTACCAGTATACCTCTCCTCTAGCATCATGCCATGTATTGCTACAGTGGGAGTCCTGTTCATTATGTAAACTGTTGTAGCAACTGCTTTAGCCCAATAATAATCTGGCAGGTCTTTTTCGTTAAGCATGGCACGAGATACCTCTCCAATATGCCTGTTTTTCCTTTCTACAAGTCCATTTTGTTGTGGGGTATGACTGTATGAATATTGCTACTTTATACCATGGTCCTGTAGGAAACTTGCAAACTCATTTGAGTGTTACTCTCCCCCTCCATCTGACCTTAGGCATTTTATTTGCAGGCCTATTTCTTTTTCAACCATAGCTTTAAAAGCTTTGAAATGCCCAAACACTTCACTTTTCTTTTTCATAAAATACACCCAAACTTTTCTGTTGTAGTCATCAATAAAAGTGACAAAATAATGATAGCCTCCAATAGATGCAGTTTCAGTAGTCCACACATCAGAGTGGAGCTAATTCCAATGGCTTCTTACCTCAGGGGGCTCAGTCATCATATGTAACCCTGTCACGTGAGTTCAACAGAAGGATATTTTTAATATCTAATGTTTACAAAAATTAATTTACATAAGGGTGTTTTTAAAATGATTTTGGGAAAATTTTACAGATTTATATAGAAAAAGGGTACATTTTAAGAATGGAAAAATTACAGATAAGGGATTTTACAAATAGGCCTTGAATGCACATGATATTGAGGGTTTATACATAGTGACCCCCCCGAGCTTCTTACTCTCTTGAACATGTCTAGGAAATGGTTTCCTTGCTTGTTTTCCAAATTAACAGGCTTCACATACCTTATGCATTTTTGCAACCTTGAACTTAGGCAATCCTGCAACAATATTTTGGGCCTACATTAATTTAAGTCGTTGTACATTAACATGACCAATGCGTTTATGCCAGATATCAATATCTGCAAATACACTGGTTCCATGTGCAAACATTGCTGCACTCAATTCAGGCATGTCTGCATCCAACGTAAACATCCTGCCCTTCTTCTTCCCTTTTGCTATCAAGCGACCTTTATTTTTCATATCCTCAACAAAGCATCCATGAGGATTACATTTGACCTGCAAGCCCTGCTCAACCATTTGACCAATAGAAACCAAGTTCTTGGTGATATTCGGGACATGAAATACATCAGACAAGTATTTCTTTTTCCCATCCTGCATAGACAAAGGAATTTTACCAATCTGCACAATAGGATGTGCAGTATCATCACTAGTCTCCACAAATCCTGGTCTTTCCATTTTCCTTGCATCCTGCATCCATTCTGCATGACCTGTGATGTGGTTTGATACACTTGAGTCAACATGCCACACATCATTGCTTTCTTGTCACAGAATTGGTCATGTGCTGCACCATAAACGAATGCTCATTTCTGTCATCACCCTGTCTACTAGAGGATGCATAATTGCCTTGCTACAATTTTCAAGTCATGATGTCATTTTGCTTTTTATAGCAGTCTTCAACCATATGACCCATTTTACCACAATAGTAGCATTCAACATTGCTGTTTGCATTTTGGCCTCTCTGCCATCCACCACGACCTCTTTGGCTCCCCCTTCCTCTAAAGTTACCACGTCCTCCTCCATACGACTAGTTTTCTTGAATTTGCTGCATATTCTGATTTCTGCCATGGCCTTCAAATTGGCTTGCTCTACCTCTACCTCTACCTCTACCTCTTCTAGCATTTGAGTAGAAGACAGCTTCTTTTGAAGTTCCTCCTAAAGAAGATGCACCACCATTTCTCTGCTCTTCAAAAATTAGAAGAGCAATCGACTCCTCAAACTTAGGAAAATTCTCACGGACGGCAATGGATGTCCGGAATTGTGCATAATCCATTATTCAAACACATATCAAGATGCTCCTTGAAATGGGCTTCACTTTGATATAATTTCATAAGAAACAGAGAAGCGATCAATATGGGCAGTTTACTGGACGGGAGTAAAACTGTCTTTAAAAAAACAATCACACAGAGAGTCATAGATTTTCAGTTTGGCATATAATACAATAACTAAATACAATAACTAAAGACATACGATGATGCTCCTTGAAGAGATCTTTGCACTGATATAATTTCATCCAAATCAGACCATCGAGCAAAAAGTTATGAGCAAAATACTGACAGGGGGTCAAACTATCATGAAAAACACCTACTCCTACTAGTGCCGACTTGGGACAATACAACCTCCATGCTTAGACTTCATCAACAATCCAAGTCCCATAGAGGTCACTTAGGAGGAAAGGAAGAGCTCCCTTTGTGGCTTGGGAAATAGATAAACCGTGTATGCGCAATGAGCGGCCGAATAGACAACACTTTTGAGCACTTTGGAAGAGAAAGCAATGGAAAAAGGGAAGAGACACTCAAGAGAGAGAACCTAAAGTGACCTTCATTACCAATATAGTGAGACTCCACTCCAATGCAACTCAAAATACTAAAAACACAAGGGAGAAGAAGAGGTTTCATATGTACAAGAGGGAGCGGAAGCTCCAAGGCTACTCATAGAGAGAGAATGAACTAGAGAGAGATGGTCTCAAGAGTCTACATAAGAGGATTTTATAGAGATTTTGTCACCCTTCTTTTATAGAGATCGCCTAGGAGGGAAGGAAGAGCTCCCTTTGTGGCTTGGAAAATAGATAAACCATGTATGCGCAATGAGCAGCCGAATAGACAACACTTTTGAGCACTTTGGAAGAGAAAGCAATGGAAAAAGGGAAGAGACACTCAAGAGAGAGAACCTTAAGTGACCTTCATTACCAATATAGTGAGACTCCACTCCAATGCAACTCAAAATACTATAAACACAAGGGAGAAGAAGAGGTTTCATATGTACAAGAGGGAGCGGAAGCTCCAAGACTACTCATAGAGAGAGAATGAACTAGAGAGAGATGGACTCAAGAGTCTACATAAGAGGATTTTATAGAGATTTTGTCATCCTTCTTTTATAGAGGTCGCCTAGGAGGGAAGTAAGAGCTCCCTTTGTGGCTTGGAAAATAGATAAACCATGTATGTGCAATGAGCAGCCGAATAGACAACACTTTTGAGCACTTTGGAAGAGAAAGCAATGGAAAAAGGGAAGAGACACTCAAGAGAGAGAACCTAAAGTGACCTTCATTACCAATATAGTGAGACTCCACTCCAATGCAACTCAAAATACTATAAACACAAGGGAGAAGAAGAGGTTTCATATGTACAAGAGGGAGCGGAAGCTCCAAGACTACTCATAGAGAGAGAATGAACTAGAGAGAGATGGACTCAAGAGTCTACATAAGAGGATTTTATAGAGATTTTGTCACCCTTCTTTTATAGAGGTCACCTAGGAGGGAAGGAAGAGCTCCCTTTGTGGCTTGGAAAATAGATAAACCATGTATGTGCAATGAGGAGCCGATCAGACAACACTTTTGAGCACTTTGGAAGAGAAAGCAATGGAAAAAGGGAAGAGACACTCAAGAGAGAGAACCCAAAGTGACCTTCATTACCAATATAGTGAGACTCCACTCCAATGCAACCAAAATACTATAAACACAAGGGAGAAGAAGAGGTTTCATATGTACAAGAGGGAGCGGAAGCTCCAAGACTACTCATAGAGAGAGAATGAACTAGAGAGAGATGGACTCAAAAGTCTACATAAGAGAGATGGCTCCTTTTATAGAGATTTTGTCACCCTCCTTCACCCATTTACAATTGCTCCCTATAGATTCCTTTCCCCATCAATCACATAAGCCGGTATGTCACCATCCATGTCCTTTTTGGCTACTCTTGCCATGTGTCCCATCAAAAGATGCTCAAGACTCTTAAAATACTGAGAATGTCAAGAGTCTCCCCACATGGAACCCATAGGGACCCTCTCTTTTCCATATGTCAACATCCTCCTTATTCCACATAGGAATTCTAGAAGAATTCTTCTTGACTCCACACTCTTCCACATGCCTTCCACACGCTTGGCATGTGATCTCTCTTATATTATTGGGACCCTCTCTTTTCCATATGTCCACATCCTCCTTATTCCACATAGGAATTCTAGAAGGTCTCCTCTTGACTCCACACTCCTCCACATGCCTTCCACATGCTTGGCATGTGATCTCTCTTATATTATTGAAACACATGGACATGAAGCCACCCCTTTATATGACTCACTCTTCCTATTTTCTAAAAACCCCATAATATCCCATACACGAATAACTCTCACCCCATACCAAGGTATTTATCATTCATACACATGGTATTTACAATGATCCATTCCATTATCCTCTCAATCCCATACAATATCTTAGAAAATAGAAATAAGTGAGAGGCGCTAGCCTATCACTTGATACTCAAACTCTTATCAAACATAGAAGAAAACAATACCAATGCCAAATAAAAAATATCAATTTTTGGCGTCACAATGTTCTCCTTCATCTCCTCCACTTTTTGCTCACTCTGTGCAACAGCTTCATCTGAATCCCTCAACATCCATTGAACCTGCATAAATTGCTGAAAAACATCTTCATGGGCGGTTTCCAACACTTCCACTCTAGTTTGGAAATCTTGTATGACGATGGACTAGTTTTCATAATTGTTGAAAGCCATGGCAAGCTCGTGCAAACATCTATCGTGATCTTCTTGCAGGGTCTTGTAGCTTGCTCTTTGGACTTCCAACAGTGTTTCGAGAAAACTATCCTCACCATGGATGATGCAAATTGCTCCACCACGGTGGCTAGAACTTGCTCCACTGTGGTGGTTGAAACTTGCTCTACCATGGCTACTCTCTACATCCTTCCTGGCCTGCAGAGCTTCCTCATTGTCTTCTCCACCCCGGCTACTCTCTACCCCATCCTTCCTGGCCTTGAGGCTCTCTCGCAGTTCTTGCATCATCTTTCTAGTTTTTGCATTCTCCCTTTTCAGCTCCTCCATCATCTACTCTTTTTCAATGTTCAATGTGTTCTGCATGTTGTAGAGCCATTTGTAAAAACCCTCCTTTTTGGCTCTCTGATCTTCAAGCTACTTTTGCATCTTTTCTAGCTCCTTGTCTACCATGTCGCCATCATTTCTCACTTCTTCTATCCTATCTCGTAGCTCCTTCATGTGCTTCTCTACTTCTTCTCGTCTATGCCTTTCTTGTGGGGGTTAAAGGTCATTGTGCCTTTACCAGTTATGTACAATACTCAAACACACATATAAATGAATGAAAAAGAAGATTAGGGTGTTATGCACCTACCAAAAACTTGTGTGGCTCTCTGTTTCTCTCTCTCCTTCTTCCGTTCCGCTTCTGTTGAGAGCACTCTCAACTGGTATCAGAGCCCGGGTGATCTAGCTAAGCGTGCGTGAGTGCTTGGAAGCTCAGCAGCTCTGTGGGAGGAACGAGAAGCTCTATGGAAAGCTCTGTGGGTGACTTTACTTGCATCCGAGTGTGCAGAGACCTTGGAGGAACCCTTGGAAAAGTCACTTTGGTTTTGCAAAGTGGTTTTGAGAGCCTGTTAAGTGTTTTCATTAAAAAAAGTCGTTTTTTAATCTTTTTCCTATTTCGTTCGACGACAGAGACTCCGTATTGACTTGTAGAGGTAACTATTGCTTGCTTTTGGTGTCCATTTCACTTCAGGAGCTTGGAAACACCTTTATTCTTGAATTTGGGATCATTTCATTGGATTTCTGACTCACTGTGTCAATTTCTACGTTTTTCAACTCGGGTGTTGAAACTCAAGTTTGGAGCAACCATTTGCAGATCTGTTAGTTCTGGTGGACTCAGGAGGTCCTAAAACTTCTATGTTGCTCATCATTCGCACTCCGGTGGAGTTTATAAATAGTTCTGTTTCCAAAAACGTTTTTCAGTCTATGTGTTGGACCCAATGATTGAGACCACGGTTTCCAACCGTCTGTCCCATTGCATTCCGGATGCCTAAAAAGCCATATCTGTCAGTTCTTGCGCAATTCGGTGGAGTATTTTCAGAGTTATAGATCTCTGTGTATTGGTTTTCGTCTCTCTGTTATGCATTTTTCATTCTAAGGTTTTGAAACCTTAGATTTATGCCACAAAATAGTGGATAAGTGTTGACTCCCATTTCTCACTCATCGGTTGGGATTTTGGAGTTCCAGTAGAAGAGAGATATTTCCATATTTTCTTGCTGAGTCTGATTATGCAATGGCGCCCATGTTTTGAGGCATCTCAGGTTCTATTTTCAGTAGCAGTCATTGCCATGGGACCATGATTTCTTGAGCATACCTTATGCAGATCACTCTGGTTGTAGTTTGGTTGCAGTTTGAGCCATGTGTGCTCATTCGTGGTGTGTATTGGGTTGCAATGGATGATTTATAGGGCATTTGGATGCATTGTGATCCTTATTGGATGCGCTAATAGGCCCAGATTTCCTTGTAGGATGCTATTTTTTTATGACCCTTTGCACATGGATGCTATTTTATGCTGAGGGACAGCTTTGACGCATTGTAGGTGATGCACTGATAGTGTTATGCTCTCTTAAATGAGATATTGGTAATGCATATGCCCATGGACGGTGTTTATGCTTGAGCCATTTGGCACTTATTGGCATTTTGGATTACCATTGCAGTTTGCATTTTCTTTTGGGCCAGATTTGCTCATATGGATGCATAGTACGGGTGCACTTGGTATTTGGTGTGATTCTCTCTTGCATGCACTAGCATTTCGGATTTTGCTTCATTTGCATCATGGCATCCTCTTCCATGTCTGAAAAGGAGTTTTTCAGCATTAAAAAGTTTGATGGGACAAACTTTTCTTTGTGGAAAGAACAAATAAGGGATGTGCTTATTCAAAAGAAGCAAATTAAACCCTTGGCAGGTATCGAAGCTAAGCCTGTAGATATGTCTAAGGATGATTGGAATGAGTTGGATGCATTAGCAAAGTCTACTATTAGACTTCATCTTGCAGAGTCACTTTATTTCACAGTAGTAAATGAGCAGACTACGGAAGATTTGTGGAAGAAACTGTGTGCCACTTATGAGAAGGAAACTACCTCTAATAAATTTTACCTCATGAAGAGGTTGTTTGAGCTGCAGATGAAGGAAGGGGTCTCCATTGCTTCTCACTTGAATGAATTCAATATTATTTTCAGCTAGCTTCAGGCTTAGAAGATGAATTTTGATGTGGAGGCTAAGGCAATATTTCTCTTATGTTCATTGCCATCCTCATGGGATACCTTCCATACAGTTGTCAATAACTCTGCACCTGGTGGAGTACTGAAATTTGATGATGTTGTGGGTAGCTTGTTGGCCGAGGAGATTAGACAGAAGTCTATGGATGGCAACAAGCAGGATGCAGCCTTAAATGTGCAAAGGGCCAGATCACAGTTCAGGGGGAAGTCCCAAGAAAGAGGGAAGTCTCGTAGCAAATCCAGGGCACAGAACATTAAGTGTTACCACTGTGGCAAGAAGGGCCATATGAAAAAGGATTGCTACAAGCTGAAAAGAGAGCAAAAGAATAAGAAAAAGAATGCAAATTGGGGTGCAAATTAGAAGGAAGAGAGTCCAAGGGAGGACAAAGGAAAAGTGAAGATCGAGGAGATCAATGCAGTCACACATGATAGTGTCAATGACATTCTCTTCATGTCTAGTTTATCTGCAGAGTTGCTTACCACTTCAGATGATGCATATTCCTAGGATTGGATTTTGGATTCTAGTGCTTCATTCCATGTTACTCCCCATACGGAATGGTTCTCCACTTATGACAGTGGAAAGACAGGTTGTGTGCATCTTGGAAATGACTATGCATGTGACATAGTGGGAGTAGGTGACATAAAGTTTTCTTTTGCAAATGGGTCTGCATTTATTTTGAAAAATGTGAGACATGTGCCTAAGCTAACCAAGAGTCTCATTTCAACGGGTCAGCTAGATGATGCTGGTTTTCAGACCAACTTTGGTTTTGGGAGTTGGAAAATTTAGAAGGGCTCTATGCTTTTGGCCAGGGGTGCCAAGTGTGGGACTTTGTATCCCTTACATGTATCAGGGGTGTTTGATCATGCGGTTGCAATAACTGAGCAACTAAGTACTTCTTTGTGGCATTGCAGGTTGGGGCACATGAGCTAGAATGGAATGAAACTCTTATGCCGTTTGAGTTATGTACCGCATTTGAGTTTCTCTGATTTTGAATTTTGTGAGCACTGTCTCTATGGGAAGCAGACTAAATCAGCCCATAAAAGAAGGGGAAAGAAAGACTTTGAAAACCTTGATTTGGTGCATTCAAACGTATGTGGTCCCATGCCTTCACGGTCATTAGGTGGGGCTGAATACTATGTGACATTCATTGATGATGCAACTAGGAAAGTGTGGGCTTATGCTATAGCTCGAAAGAGTGATGTGTTCCAAGTATTTCAAAAATGGCTGGCCTTGGTTGAGAATCAGTCAGGTAGAACGCTTAAATGCCTGCAGACTGACAATGGTAGAGAGTATCTCTCTCATGACTTTCAGCATTTCTATGATACACGTGGGATTAAGAGGGAGCTCACATCCCCTCATACTCCAGAGCAAAATCCAATTGCAGAAAAGATGAACTGTACCATTCAAGAAAGGCTGCAATGCATGCTTTCCAATGCAAGTCTTTCTAGTGGTTTTTGGGCTAAGGCAATGAAGACTACAATGCATGTGATCAATAGATCACCTAGTAAGAGTTTGGATGATGGTATTCCTGAAGAGGCATGGAGTGGCAAGAAGCCCTCTTACTCTCATTTGCGTATATTTGGGTGTGAGGCATATGCACATGTGCCAAAAGAGCTTCGAAAGAAGCTAGATCCTAAGTCTAGGAAATGCATCTTTCTAGGTTATGGTGAAAGTGGAGAGATGGGCTATCGTCTCTGGCATCTAGAAGCAAAGAAGATCATACGCAGCCATGATGTAGTCTTCAATGAGAAGAAGATGCATAAGGCACCCATGAGGGATGTGGAAATGAGGAGAATCACTTTCTAGGACGTGAATCCACCTGCATATGTTGATAGATAGCAAGCTGTCAATGCACCAAATGTGCAAGAAATGGTACCACCAAGTACTCCCATAGGTATACAATCAAGGGTAGATGATGGATCATATATTGGTGGAAATGATGAGCCAAATGTGACTGATATGCAGGTGGGACAGCAAGCTGAAATGCCCTTGAGAAGATCATCTAGAGTGTCTATACCGCCTGATAGGTTTGTTCCAAGAGTAGACTATGTGATGCTTACTGATTGCGAGGAGCCTTCTTGTTACAGAGAGGCTATGATGCACGAGGATCAACACAAGTGGGAGTATGCTATGCAATCAGAGATGAGTTTACTTATGAAGAATAAGACTTGGGACTTGATTTCTTTGCCACATGGAAAGAGAGCATTGCCATGCAAATGGGTCTATAAGATGAAGGTCACAAGTGATGATGTGCCTAGGTACAAGGCCCGTTTGGTCGCTAAAGGGTTCAAGCAAGAGAAGGGTGTGGACTTTGATGAGATATTCTCCCTAGTTGTGAAGATGACCACACTTAGATGCATGCTTGGACTCGTGGCAGCAGAAGATATGGAGCTTATGTAGATGGATGTCAAGACAGCTTTCTTGCATGGGGATCTGCATGAGAAAATTTACATGGTGCAGCCGGAAGGCTTTGAAGAAAAGGGCAAAGAGCATTTAGTTTGCAAGCTAAAGAATAGTCTCTATGGTCTTAAGCAAGCGCCTAGAGAATGGTATCAGAATTTTAATGCTTTCATTCGCTCCCAGGGTTTTAGAAGGAGTGAAATTGATCACTGCCTCTACACTAAAAGGGCTAAGGATAATATCCTAATAATCCTGGCACTATATGTGGATGATATGCTATTGGCTAGCAAGAATACTTATGAGCTAGATGCATTAAAGGCCAAGTTGCATGAGGCCTTTGATATGAAGGATTTGGGACTTGCAGGTCATATACTTAGTATGCGCATCACGTGTGATGAGAGGAGGAAACTCCTTTGGCTTTCACAGAAGGAGTATGTTACAAAAGTATTGCAGCGTTTCAATATGGAGGGGGGAAGGAAGTGAGTACTCCATTGCCTCCATATGTGAAACTGAGTCATACTGATAGTCCCAAATCAGATGAGGAGAGGGCCATGATGGCCAAGGTTCCTTATGCATCAGCGGTTGGGAGTCTTATGTGTGCTATGATAGCTACTAGACTACATATTGCATTTGCAGTGGGAGTTGTTAGCCGGTATATGGCTAATCCAGGAAAGAGGCATTATGAGGCAGTTAAGTGCATCATGAGGTACATGAAGGGTACCAAGGAGATGTGCATCTGCTTTGGTAGAGGAGACATGCATGTACTTGGGTACACAGATTCAGACTATGCAGGGCACGTGGATAGTAGGAGATCCACTTCTAGTTATGCGTTCACCTTTGCAAGTGGTGCAGTGTCATGGATGTCTCATGCACAGAAGTGCATTGCTTTGTCTACCACAGAGGCTGAGTATGTTGCAGCCACAGAGGGTTGCAAGGAGGCTATATGGCTTGATCGGCTAGTGGGAGATTTGGGGATTCATATAGGTGTACCGACATTGCATAGTGATTCCATGAGTGCTATTCAGCTAGCACGGAATCCAGTCTTTCATGCAAATACCAAACACATTGAGATCAGGTATACCATTTCATCAGGGAGGTACTTGAGGACAAGTGCATAGAGCTTGTCAAGGTTCATATAGATGATAACCCTGTAGATATGCTGACGAAGAGTCTACCTAGTTAGCGGTTTGAGTATTGTCGTGTATTGATGGGCATTGGATAGTATGCTCCCTGGTTGTTCTCCCTTAAAGGCACATTGTCCTTTAAGTGGGAGGTTGTGGGGGTTAAAGGTCACTGTGCCTTTACCCCAGTTATGTACAATACTCAAACACATATAAATGAATGAAAAAGAAGATTAGGGTGTTCTGCACCCACCAAAAACTTGTGTGGCTCTCTGTTTCTCTCTCTCCCTCTTCTGTTCCGCTTTTGTTGAGAGCACTCTCATTTCCATGTCGACCAATTTTGTAGCGGCCTCAGCTTGCTCTTGTGCCTGCAAGGCCCTCACTTGTGCCTCATCTACCTTGGCTTCTGCACCTTCCCTGATACGTTTCTCAAGTTGCGCTGCCTTTGCTGCATCGATGGCTTTCTCTTGTAGAAAAGTCACCTTCTAAGACATCTACTTCTTGTATTGCTCAAAAATCTCTTTGAGGGTAGATTCCATCAAGTGCATTGCAACTCTAGCAGACTGAGATGACAATTGGGATTTGCCATCCACGCAATTCTTCAGGTTGGTCAACACACTCTTGGAGATCGCCCTTGAGAAAGATACATCACATCCTTTCAGTTGCTCTACTACTGCTTGAACCTGCTAGAATTTGCAGGTTCCTCTCGTATCAGGAAAGAAGTGAATGGTCTTCTTTAGCACATCTTGGATGTCTGTTGGCAAGCTCAAAATCTTGACTCCACCATATTTACTAATCTGAGCATTGGGGTATACATCTAGAATATCCTATCTCTTCCACTGCTTCTCGAAAAAGTGTGCTTGCAAATTGCCTCCAGAAATTCCTAGAGCATTTTCAATCACGCTTTCATTTATGGTAATCTTTTGACCTTGACAGACTAGTTGCCCCTCCTTCAGATTCACCTCCTGCACCATCCTGGTGAAGTTTTGGAGAGCATCCAAATTAGGCTTTTAAAGAGCGAGAGAGGAGCTCCCATATGTCACGATTTCAAGATCAGGAGAGAAGGGACTCTCGCAATGTGCTGTAGAGGGGGAGGAAAGATTGTGTGAGGAGCTCCTCAACTATGCAGGGTCCATTACAAGAGGGGATAAAAGATGAAACAGTGAAGGAAATGGAATAGTCGAGGCTTGAGTTTGCAGTCCGATTGCAAGGGAGAAAGAAATGGTCGAGAGGGATAGAAGATGAAGCAGTGAAGGAAATGGAATAGTAGAGGCTTGAGATTGCAAGGGAGAACAAAACGTTCAAGAGGGATAGAAGAGGAAACGGTTAAGGGAATGGAATAGCGGTGTGTGGATAAAAATGTAAATATGTTTTTCACTTGTTGCATGCTAATGGGTAGGTGCATAGCTATGTACATAGCTAGTTGGTGGTGGCTTTGAGCTATGGACACTCTCATAAAAGACTCTACACTGATGTAGGTATTTTCTTGAGATGGTAGATACTTCTACGTGGACTTTCGGGAAATGATGAAATGCAAAGTGGCTGTACCAGACTTCCAGAGCAAGGGTGGTCAGTGTGTGGTAAAGTGAAATGATTTTGGGGTCATGTAAAGTCAAGTCATGAAGGGTTTTTTTAATAGTTTCCTGAGTCAACACGGTCTTGCATGTTACGGGAATTTGATATGTTTTGGTGCGCATGTCAAGGGGCTTTTCATGTGGGTTTATGGGGGTGCATGTAAGCCTTAATGTGCATGCTGATGTGTGTGGGAATTGTGTGACCAAAGGTCCAAAATGTGGATTTAATGTGCCTTGGCGGGTATTTGCATTTTTTTATGGGAGAGTGGTAAATTCCACGTGATGACGTGGTTGGAAAATAGGATTTTTCTCTGCATTCTTCTGGATGGCGAGCTGTAAGAATGTGAAGATAGCAGCTGTGGCAATGGGATTGGAGTGGGTATGGTTCCGGAGGGGAGACAGGAAAGGAACGGGCGATGGCAATGAAAAAAGCAGCTCAGGGATCCTGTACGGGGGTTTTTTTGCGAGGGGGTCGCTTCTTGAGTGGGGAGGAGGTGGTTGGAAGGATGGCAGAGCGGCTCTACATTGTTTGTTCTGGGGAATTATCCTGTTCGGAGAGCCATGGTCCTTACCAGAGTCTTTGAAAGGTGGCGACGTACCTTGCAGGGATGGCGAGCAGCTGTTGTGGGAGCTCACAGTAGGAGGTGTTCCTTCGATAACTGGATGGTGGAGGGATTGAGAACGACAAAGGCTTGAGCTCTATGAGTATGAGAGAAGGAGAGATGGTGGCTGGGGCTGAGCGAGGAGAGTTTGCTGGAGGGATCTACGTTACCCTTGAAGAAGGCTTTTTCAAGTGAAGGCGGACGGGTTTCTGGGGGAAGGGTGAATGCTATTTTATGCTATGAGAGCTTGGGCAACAGAAGGGAGAACTCTATGATGTAGAGGAGAAGCTGCAAGGCTGCAATTACTGTGTGAAGGCAGAGAAAGTCTATGCATTGTGAGAGACAACTGTGCAAGCTTGAGCGACAGGAGGTTGTGATCATTACGTGAAGACCAATACCCGGTGATGGGAGCGCTGCAGTAGAGGATCTAAGCTACGGACTGTAGGGGCGGCATCTCTACCACACTAAGGCTTGGAGAACCATGGGCGACAGAAGGCAGGTGCTATTGTAGAGACCTTGGCCAATGGAATTGCTGAGATGACGAGCAGTAACAAGCTGGTCGTTCAGTTTGGTGAGCCCACAGGGCTGTTCTACAACATATACTATTGCGAGATGCCTTGAGTAGTCTCGTACAGGCTGGGCAACAGCAATTATACCCTGCTTGATGGATTTCACATATGTTTACACGTAGAAGAGGCTGAGCGATCTGAATTCAAACTGTTAGGAGTTTTCTTGCTGCGTGGATTTGTTGCCAATTGCCCTCCATGGATGTAAATAGGCTGGCCGACCATATATGGCTTGAAGCAGGCCGATTTGCTTGCTAGTGTATGCTTGTGTACTTGCTGAAAATTGCAAAAATCATAACTGATTTTGAAGAGTGGAAGAGCTACTGACTGGGAGAAGAGATTCTGAGCAAGTAGTGACCCAGAACAGGAAGAAAAGAGAGGATTTTGACGTTGATCTGTTAGCTACAGCAAGGAGCTTGGTCGTGAATGCAACCGTGAGCAGGCCAAGGTCCTCAGGCGCTACCTCACTCCCATTGTCGTCTTCTACCACTTCTATAATAACGTTGGTATAGGGATGGAAGTTTTGATCACCGTGTATCAGATGGTGGAGTTTTTTATATGCTAGGCTCAAAGAAGCGTGGAGAGCATACTACCATGAAATGTTTGACCATGGGATTCGACTAGCCGAGTGTTGGCTTGGAAGGACTCAATATATAAGTGCAGGAGATGAGGATGAAGTAGATTCTCTTGCAGTAGTGTTGGGTGATTTTTTTTCATATCGAGCTATTGGTGCAAGCCACTTGGGGTTTCTTGCAATTTATGGCTTGAGCCAAAGGACTCGACTTTTGTTTCTTGTTTGGCACTCACAGCATGGGTGTTGACTATGCAATACTGCATTGGATCAACATTTTGGCATGGAAGCATGGTGCTCTTACTTGTAGTTGACGGGCCGGTCCCCTCTGAATTCATGATGAAGATGATGGTTGATAGTGGCTGTCCCGTGGGTTGTGGTTTTGTAGTATGCATGGCTCTGATTATACCTTGAGTTATCTGAAAGTGTTTGTGGTAGTTATGCAGCTCTGAAGTCATCATTTTCTTGGGATTTAAGTTTCATGGGTCTTCTATGTATTTTCTGAGCTTGATCTCAGTTAGTAGGAGAGCTTGTGTTCAGTTGTGTAATCCACTGGGTTGTTTAGGTTGTTTGGCTTGGGAGGAAATGTGGCCAGTGTATGAATTGAATGTAAGGGGTGCAGAGACAAGGATTTTGAATGAATACCTTTTACTTGGTGATTGAGTTGTTCACTTGTTTTAAATAAGGATGAGGGTGGCTGTGAAGGTGGTTTAGGCTCTACTGCTTTTGTCCATCCAGCGGTTTATAGCCCACGGTTTATAGCCCGACTACACTATCAAGGTGAGAGCCACCACGGTGGTTGGCCCGAATTTTGAATAATTCAAGGCGACAGTATTGACTTGCATGGTAATGGATTATTAGAGGTGGTGGCATCTAAGATTCCCAACCACGTCTGTGGTGGCGGCTAAGATAGGCGGCAGTTAATTACCAACCACCACAGTGGCCCGCAATTACTCTGCTTCCAGTCACCACCACCGGGCTTGCATGCATGATTACTACAAGTGCAGTAAATTATGGTAATGAGGGATTAGAGGTGATTAGACTTCATGATTTACTTTTGTGGGAACTATTGCCCGATGGTGGTGGCTGTCATTAGCCTCATTTGTCGTGGCTACAATTCCACTGTGCCACCGCTCACCCACCATCGCGCTTTAGCATGTATGATCACTATGAGTGTAGTAAAAATTACCAATCACCAGGCTTGCATGCTCAGTAGAGAACTAGAGTGCATGGTAATGAGTGATTAGACATGGTAATGAGAATTACTGCTCAGTGGTGATGGCTCTCATCAGCAGCCACATCTTTCCTGGTTACAATTCCACCATGCCACTGACCGCTCACCCACCACCGTGATTTAGCATGCATGATCACTACGAGTGTAGTAAAAATTACCAGTTATCGAGCTTGCATGCTCAATAGAGAACTAAAGTGCATGGTAATGAGTGATTAGACATGGTAACGAGTGATTAGACATGGTAATGAGAATTACTACCTAGTGGTGGTGGCTCTCATCAACCATGTCTATCATGGCTAAGATTCCACCGGGCTAGCAGTTAATTACTGTGAAGATAGTGAGAGAGAGGGAAGGAGTCTCACTTGCGGTTTTCTCACATACACAATGGGGGAATACACACAAAGGTGGAGGCTGAAAACAGTTTTCCTCTTCTTAGTTGTGAAAGCCAAAAGAACTGTAGTACAAAGAAATAGAAGAACCCTATATGTGGGTCTCAAACCAAACTCAACTAACTAAAGTGGCATACTAACTGAGCCACGAACTAGAGTAGATAAGGATAGCTATCATCCAGCTATTATTCGTGGGCGGTGTACCAATCGCATCTGCAGCTAACAAGTCGGTGACATAAATGCACAACGGTCACCCTGGCATATCGCGAGTGGAGCTCGATATCTCAACACTCCCCCTCGAGCTCAATCCCAATTCATGCACACCAAGCAGGTCTCTGAACTTGCGCAGCTTCTCTGCGCCCAATGCCTTCGTGAATATGTCAACTACCTGATCCTCTCTGCTGACACAAACTAGATCAATAAGACCTAGTAAAACCTTCTCCCGCACATAGTGATAATGCACCTCAATGTGCTTTGTTCTAGCATGATAGACTGGGTTATTTGCCAAGTTTATACTGCTCATGTTGTCACAATAAATGATAACTGGCCCATCTGTAGACTGATGCATATCATAAAGTAGCTTATGCAACCAAGCTACCTCACATGCAGCCATTGCTGCACCCCTGTACTCAGCCTCTGTGCTCGACAAGGCAACTGTAGGCTGTTTCTTGCTGCTCCAAGTGACTGCAGCACTCCCAAAAGAGAACACATATCCGCTGGTAGATTGTCTATCTAAAATACTACCAGCCCAATAAGCATCAGTGTATCCATGCAATTGTATCTGAACCCCAGCCTCATAAAATAGTCCATACTGCAATGTGGACTTCACATACCTGAGTATGCGTCTAGTCGCATCCAAATGCGGTCTCCTTGGAGCCTGCATAAACTGACTTACCAATCCAACAACATAGCTCAAATCTGGCCTAGTAATAGTCATATAAATCAAACTTCCTACTATGCGCTTGTACATAGTAGGGTCTTTCAGAAGCTCACTTGTATCTGCGCTCATCTTCACATTCTGCTCCAAACGAACTGAAATACGCTTACAGCCTGTCATCCCATATTTGGACAGCATGTCCAATCCATACTGCCTCTGCAAGAGCTGTATCCCACTTGGTGATCTAATCACCTCAATGCCCAAGAAATAACGCAGCTCTCCCAAATCCTTCATCTCAAACTTCTGCTTCAATAGCCTTTTCACATGAAGGATATCTTCATCACTATCACGTGTGATGATCAAATCATCAACATAAAAGACAAGCAGCATAATACCTTTCTCTGTTTTTCTCACAAAGTGAGAAATCTGCCTTGGAAATCTGAAAGCCAATAGTGACAAGATGCTATCCTATCTTGTCAGACCATGCTCTAGGTGCTTGCTTCAAGCCATACAAGGCTTTCTTCAACCTACAAACAAAGTTAGGATGAACAGCATGAACATAACTTGGTGACTGCTCCATAAAGACCTCTTCTTGCAAATCACCATGCAAGAAGCCATTCTTTACATCCATCTGATGTAAAGACCATCCCTTTGATGCAGCCATAGCAATGACTACTCTTACGGTTGCCATCCTTGCAACCGGACTGAATGTTTCTTCATAATCAATGCCATATGTCTGTGCATACCCCTTGACAACTAATCTTGCCTTGTATCTGTTCACAGAACCATCTGCATTGTGCTTCACCTTATAAACCCACTTACAGCCAATTGCATTCTTTTCTTTAGGCAAAGGCATCAATTCCCATGTAGTATTTTCTTCCAAGGCATCCATTTCTTCATCCATGTCTTTCTCCCATTTTTCTTTTCCCATGCCTTGCTCAAAAGAAGTGGGTTCTGGTTCCTGTATCACTTTGACCGTATAGGCATAGTGAATGGCTGTAAATCCATCATATTTCAGCCTATCCACAGGATACCTAGCTCTGGAAGACCTGCGCAAAATAGGCTCACTTCCAAGTGCTCTCAAAACATCCCTGATGTTCCTTACTCCAGGTGTAACAACAATAGGAATACCCAACTCATAATCAATGCTCTGTTCTGAGCCACTGGATTCACCATCCACATAAGAGTGACCTGCATTCACATCAAACATGGGTTGATCTACCTTCTCTTTTCCTTTTCGTGATACCTGCATACCACTATCTGCATTGCTTTGAGGAGATTCTCCTGATCTCAATCTGCCTGTCCATGGCGATGTATGTGAACCACTGGTAGAGGATAGTGCAGGGCCACCAATATTTTGTGATTGCTGCTGTGAATTCTGTGCAGCATTACCATTTTGTGCATCTATATCATCAATCACATTTACTGGTTTATACCAGCTGCTCATCTCATCAAAAACAACATCTCTGCTCACTGTAAACTTACGAGTAGAAGGGTTATAGCATCTATACCCTTTCTGCTGCAGAGAATAACCAATAAAGATGCACTTCTCAGCTTTTGGGTCCAACTTGGACCTCAACTCATCTGGCACATGAACATAGGCAATGCAACCAAAAATTTTCAAATGAGAAATATCTGGTTTCCTACCAGTATACATCTCCTCTGGCGTCATGCCATGTATTGCTGCAGTGGGAGTCCTGTTCATTATATAAACTGCTGTAGCAACTGCTTCAGCCCAATAATAATCTGGAAGATCTTTTTCATTTAGCATGGCCCGAGATACCTCTCCAATATGCCTGTTTTTCCTTTCTGCAAGTCCATTTTGCTGTGGGGTATGACTGCATGAATATTGTTGCTTTATGCCATGCTCCTGCAGGAACCTTGCAAACTCATTTGAGAGGTACTCTCCCCCTCCATTTGACCTTAGGCATTTTATTTGCAAGCCTGTTTCTTTTTCAACCATAGCTTTAAAAGCTTTGAAGTGCCCAAACACTTCACTTTTCTTTTTCATAAAATACACCCAAACTTTTCTGCTGTAGTCATCAATAAAAGTGACAAAATAATGACAACCTCCAATAGATGCAGCTTTAGTAGTCCATACATCAGAGTGGATTAATTCCAATGGCTTCTTACTCTCTTGAACATGCCTAGGAAATGGTTTCCTTGCCTGTTTTCCAAATTGGCAGGCTTCACATACCTTATGCATTTCTGCAACCTTGAATTTAGGCAATCTTGCAACAATATTTTGGGCCTGCATTGATTTAAGTCGTTGTACATTAACATGACCAATGCGTTTATGCCAAATATCAATATCTACAACTACACTGGTCCCATCTGCAAACATTGCTGCACTCAATTCAGGCATGTCCGCATCCAACGTAAACATCCTACCCTTCTTCTTTCCTTTTGCTATCAAGCGACCGTTATTTTTCATATCCTCAACAAAGCATCCATGAGGATTAAATTTGACCTGCAAGCCCTGCTCAACCATTTGACCAACAGAAACCAGGTTCTTGGTGATATTCGGGACATGAAATACATTAGACAGGTATTTCTTTTTCCCATCCTGCATAGACAAAGGAATTTTACCAATCTGCACAATAGGATGTGCAGTATCATCACCAGTCTCCATAAATCCTGGTTTTTCCATTTTCCTTGCATCCTGCATCCATTCTGCATGACCTGATCGGCGGGGATCCGGCTTATTTTTCGCCGACACAAACACCAGATGTGGTTTGACGCACCTGAGTCAACATACCACACATCATTTCGTTCTTCTGCACTTGTCACAGAATTGGTCATGTGCTGCACCATAAATAGATGCTCATTTCTGTCATCACCCTGTCTACTAAAAGATGCATAATTGCCTTGCTGCAATTTTCCATTCATAATGTCATTCTGCTTTTTGTAGCAGTCTTTAGCCATATGACCCATTTTACCACAATAGTAGCATTCAACATTGTTGTTTGCATTTTGGCCTCTCTGCCATCCACCACGACCTCTTTGGCTCCCCCTGCCTCTAGAGTTACCACGTCCTCCAAAGGACTGGTTTTCTTGAGTTTGCTGCTTATTCTGATTTCTACCACGGCCTCCTCTACCTCTGCCTCTACCTCGTCCAGCATTTGAGTAGAAGACAGTTTCTTTTGAAGTTCCTCCTGAAGAATATGCACCACCATTTCTCTGCTCCTCCTCTGCTCTTCAGAAATTAGAAGAGCAAACAACTCCTCAAAATCAGGAAATTTTTCACGGACGGCAATGGATGTCCGGAACTATGCATAATTCTTTCCTAGACCATTCAAGGTCACAGAAACTAGATCATCATCTTCCACTGGTGACCCACTGGAAGCAAGTGCATCTTCAATTTTCTTCACCTTCATGTGGTAGTCGTTGATGCTCATATTTTCTCTCTGCACATTGTGCAACTCCTGCTTGAGCTGCATTTTCCTAGCTTGCGTATTTGTGCTGTACATTTTTGCCAAAGTATCCCATGCCTCCTTTGGCGTACTTGCATCCTGAATATGCACAATCATAGAATCTGAAATACTGATAGACAGCCAATACATAACTTTTCTGGCTCTCTCATGCCATCCTTTAAATGCCTACATTTCCTGTTGATTAGGAACATTAGGAAAAACTGGTTCTTCTTCATTTCCTGTAATGAACTCCCAATAGCCTTTTCCCATAAGGAAATTCGTCATTCTAAACTTCCATGCTTGGAAGTTGTTCTTGTCAAGCTTTTCAGTGACAATCTGTGAAAGAGAATCAGACGCCATTATAGAACACTACAAAAAATTCTGTCACTGCAAAAAAACACAGCTTTTGCCTCACACAGGCAAATCTGCAAAACTGACGAAAGTGGTATTTGACCACACAGTCACTTCCTAGTGACAATTTTGCATGAACAGGCAACAAGGATGATTCTGTAACTCCCAATATCTCTACGCACAGGCATACGATGCAATTTTTGCGGTAACTTTTCACAGACCTGCAGAGTAGTGGTCGCACAGCAAAAACAGGGCCTTTTTCTCAGTGCTTCAGAGAACTTCCGCCTCTAAAAAGGGGCCCCGAAATGGCCTCAAATCAGAAAAATAAAGTCACCAAGGGCTTCGCCCACTCCCGCATCATATATTGCCCTCTCGCCACACCGCGAAGGGCGTCTCAACCTGAGACAATGCACTCTTGCACTTTCCGGCTGTGCTACCTGCAGAGATTTGCTCCCAAACTCGAAAAAGGAAAGCAACACTGGTCCTCTTACCAGGACACCATGAACTTGGTTTGCTTTCTTGAGCTCCTTACCACGAACCAGGCTCTGATACCATGTGAAGATAGTGGGAGAGAGGGAAGGAGTCTCACTTGCGGTTTTCTCACATACACAATGGGGGAATACACACAAAGGTGGAGGCTGAAAACAGTTTTCCTCTTCTTAGTTGTGAAAGCCAAAAGAACTCTAGTACAAAGAAATAGAAGAACCCTATATGTGGGTCTCAAACCAAACTCAACTAACTAAGGTGGCATACTAACTGAGCCACGAACTAGAGTAGATAAGGATAGCTGTCATCCACCAGCTATTATTCGTGGGCGGTGTACCAACCACATCTACAGCTAACAAGTCGGTGACATAAATGCACAACAGTCACCCTGGCATATCATGAGTGGAGCTCGATATCTCAACAATTACCAGCCACTAGAGTGGCACCACATGGCATCTTCTTCATGATTACCAGCCTATCTAAGGGATTCCACCCTGGTGGCCTACAATAAATATGGATGGAACCCCGAGCTCCAGCCACCGCGGTGGCTCAAACTTTATAATATATATAAGATCCGTGGCATTTGGCATTTTACTACGTTGCTCTGATCCGCCCATGCTCTGCTACTTTGCTCCACATCCCCTCCTCTAGCTCTTTTTTTCCCCTGCTCTACTTTGCTCCACGCTCCCTCCTCCAACTCTCGTCATTGCATCTTCTCCCCTACTCATCTGCTGCTCACCCACTCATCTTCAGCATGCCTAGTACCACCCCCCCTCGATGCTCTATGATCCCAATAATATCTGCCCTCTCATATAAGGTGATTGCATTGCACTCACCTGAAGTAGAAATGCTAGCACTAGTGGAGACCCTTCATTCCCACAGGCGATTCCCCACACATCTAAATGTCATCACCTTAGATAACATGCTCACAGAGGGCCTCTTTATGGCTGTGCTATATGGGTTCCCCCTAGATGTCGACAAAGGCCTCAATATTTTTAGAGCAGAGTACTCTCGACTTGCTGGGGGGGGCCGTAATCTGATTCCTAGCAATGTGGATGGTCTTCAGCCTCTCCATCGTATCCTCCTTTGGCTCCCTAAAAAATTTTAATGCAACAAGCTAGACTGGCAGAAAACTGAGTTGTACAAATTCCCTCTTGCTCAGACAAGGCTCTTAGCAATGGTTGGATGTAATCTTTTGGGCTCTCAATGATCTTTTGGCTCACTGGATGTAATGTTTTGGTTTCTAAGGCATTTATGTAATCCATTTTTGTTCAATTTGAGGCTCTCAGTATGCACTGTTGTTAACTTTTATATTTGTATTTGAATGGTTATGGCTGCGACCTGTTGTAATCTTTTGGCCTTTAAGGCTCTCAGCAATTGCCGAGTTTTTATAAATGTAAGATCCTCTATTTAATTTTTGCTCAGTATAAGTTGATAATTTTTATATAACCTGTCATTGGACGTGGATGTACATTGTAATCTCTTTTGCTCAATTTTCACTCAATAAATTGTACTTTTTTTCTCATTTATATTTATTGCAACAAGGACTACAATACTAGGAAAGAAGGACTAAAATTTCCTTGGTTTATGACCAAAATATCACTAAAATAACTTCAACGACCCCACCGTTGTGGTTGCATGGAGATACATATAGAAAAATACAATTAAACTTGACAATATGGCCTTGAGGGGTCCCCTCTAGGAGCAAGGACCATATCGACGTGCATAATACAATATCCAAGATGCCACTGGATAGAAATGGCATGTTGATATGGCCCTTGCCCCTAAAGGGAACCCCTCAAGGGCCATCTCGTCAATTGCATTTTGCTTGGTTGCACAACGGAATACATTTTCCTTGGTACACAAATATATAACTCTAAGAAAGAGCGCGGTGGCTTTCATAGATCTCCTTCTATTTGCCACAAGCGCGCTGGTTGTCATAGACCTCCTCCTGTAATATGTAAAAATAGGTAACGGAGCTATAACTCCAAGAACTAGTGCGACGGTCTCTCCAAGACAATCTTGAATTCTAGGCAATGACAGGTGGTCAGGCCATAGACTACACTGAGGCGATGCTCAGAATGATAGATTGCATCTCATTATTATGCCAAAAACTAGCACGGTGGTCTCTCCAAGCCAACCTATGATTTGCATGGGCTGCGGGCAAAGAAGCGACAAAAGGCTGCACGATGACAAGTGGTCACGCTAGAGACTACACTGTGGCGGTGGTCAGAATGATAGATTGCGTCTAAATATTACGGCAAGAACCAGCGCAGTGGTTTCTCCAAGTCAACCTTCAATTTTAATGATCTGCATAGGTGCGTGCCCAATGACAGGTGGCAAAGCTGCAGAAAAAGGCTACGCGATGATAAATGATCAGGTGGTGTAGGCAGAGACTGCGCTGCATGTAGTTTAGATATGTCATGTGTTGAGCTATGCGGTATTCTGAACAAATAGATTGCATCTCATTATTACACGAGTGCGCCTTCATGATGTTGGGAAAATTTTTGGTGAAAGCACGGGTCTGTGCAAAATTCAAATATACACCTAGGAGCACATCGCGTCACAGCCCCAAAATGGCCCCGAAAATAGTTCTGCGATTGGCTACACCCAAGCAAACGTTGACCCTACAAAATGGGCCTTTTCATCCAATGCAAATAAAAGGCCCATGGTGCAGCACATTTCGAAATCCTAACAAGCTAGAAATTACATTGCTTCACAAACATACATGCCATTAAAGCTACAAAGAACAGTACTCATCCTCAAATCCAACACCTTCATATGTACTATAGCCAAAGCTTTGTGGGGTACCATCTCTAGATTATATCGACCTGTGAAAGCATCCGTTGACTTGGTGAAAAACCAATGCATCTCTATTGGCTTAGTCTTTGATCCTTCCTTTTCCACTTTCACAACTTTAGCAATTCAAAAAGGAACTCCGCAAGGATCATCTGTTTGCTAACACAACGACCATCATACCTACTGCCAAGTCCTCGATGCTACCATTCCACATTTCTTGAACACTTTCCCTAGCCTTTTTGGACTTTCTTGCTCCAAGACAAATTTCTATCTCCTCCCCAAGGTTGGTGGTGCAAGAAAATGGGCACTTGAGGAATTCAAACATTCATATGTGCATCTACAAATCTTCCTTCAATGCATTCTGGCCAACTAAAATATGATATATCTTGGGGATCATTCATGTGCTCATTGATGAAATATTGGGATGCAAAGAATGGATTCCACCATGTCCACATCACAGCATTAAATACATTGCAGCATGTTGGACAGTGTTTCCAATCTCATTGACTGAACTTGTATGGTGTACATCCCTCTGCTCCTTTATGGCTCGCTACACCTCCCCCATTGATTGCGATTGTTGTCATGGTGCAACATACAACTCACACTCTAGGACACACTTCAAGCCTTTGGTTGGTCGGTGATGCACAAAATAGAGCTTCCCCCACAACAATGTCATGCCATGCAAATCTTTCTTGATTCAAAATTGAAGCTAAAATCTTAGCTCATTCAATTTCCCAATACATCAATCAGTTTGCTCATTGTCACCAAACACAAACTGTCTAAAATCCATTCTTTTCTACATGTTTGTAATAGGAACGGGCCTCGAATGGGGGCTAAACATCTGATCAATATGTTCATGTGTGTGGCCCACCATAAGGAACCCTAATCTTACTTTTCAAAAACACAACCTGATTCTTATTCTCTCTTGATGTGCTGTTAAGTTGGACATATAATACTTTCAAAAGAGGTGGTGTGTGATTTCTTAATGCATCATTTAAAACTAAAACTCTGAGATTAGGATCATTTCTTACATTTGGTGTTGCAAAATTAAACTTGGGGATTAATTCACCATGGTAGAACATTCAACCAACACCATGATAGGGGTCAATGTTTGCTTGGATGTAGCCATTTTTGGGAGGTTCAGGGCATTTTTTGTATATAGGTATCTTGCCTAACCCATAACTTATGTATTGCTCAATGTAATTCAAAAAACTTTGTCTTAAAGTTGTAGTACACATTCAAATATTGAATATGAGGCCAAAAATATATGGAATAAAGATTCAGAATGAGACCATTAAACTGGTGCAAAATCCAGGCATGTTTGAGTGTATGATTATGTCTCTTGGCTGAATGTACGATTCTCTCTCTCTCTCTCTCTCTCTAAGGATGATTCTCTCGTACAGTAATATTGAGCATGCATGTTTTGATGTATTTTCTTCTTGTGCCATTCATTAACTCATGATAAACCATTGAAATACAGTTGTGTGCAGGATGAAGAACTTCGCACTATAAGTGCCACACCATCAAAGGAGCTTGGTCAATGCACTACCAAAACATGGCTAGGAAAGGAACATGAGACACCTGATATTAACAGTTGTGCCATTAGGAAAAAAGGGAGCTCATTTTTAGGCCGTCTAAGATTTTTGCTATTTTCTTCTTTATTTGTCACCAGAAATATGGAAAAAGCAATAAAATAGACTATCTTGCATCACATGTGTAAATTCAGACTGCAAACATGTCTGTCCAAGAAAGAATATTTGAATCAATCCCACCTGCATTTTATGACTCGCTTAATAAGCACATGAGATGAAGAGGCAAGTAACCAGAGAAGGTCGAAAAAATGGACGCATCCAATCTGACTATTGAAGAAGAACCTGAGAAGAAGCAATTGCACCATCTTCACATTGATTTAGAAGAACAATATGCACCGATGCAAAAACGATGAAAAGGTCCTCTTATAAGTGTTGAGCTGAAGGAGAACATTAGAAGAGGAGGCTCACAACACATTGACTTATGGTGCGACAGAAGCATATACCCAAAATGTCCTTCAAAAAACTCTACACGTCCATTTTCTAATCCCACATCGCTTTCAAGATTTGTGGGGGATGGAGCCAATGGATTGTATGGATACATGGGGCCTCATCAATCCAATGTGGAAATGTACAAGATGCTATGTATGCAAGAGAGTACTATGGCAAAGATACAACAAATGGAGATTGTGTCAACTTGATAGAGCAATTGCAAAGAGAACTCAAAGAGCACTCAAATACGAAGAAGGAGTTGCGACGAGTAAGAAGGAAGAGAACAATTCTCGAAGAAAGACTACAAAACAAAACAATTCAAAACATTGCAGAGTTGAAGTTTGGTAGTGGAGGATGCAAGCATCGAATTCAACTAGTAAGGTAAGCAAACAGTTAAGTTAATTTATCAATCCAACTCTCCAAATAGGATGTTCTTTATTCAATGATTCTTATTACAAGTGAAATTGGTATTGCATGTTTATTGTAGGAAAGAGCCTGCAAAGGAAAACATAGACCCAAAGGTTATTCCTGTAAAATAGATAAAAGGATTGCTATCCAGCCACATAGCAAAGGGATTGATTGAAGAGAACAAGTTCGAAACCATACGATAGAATTTTGTGGAGGAATTCATATCCAATTATAAGGTTGATGTGGATACAATTCAAGAAGCTCTTGATTTCAATGGAGTCAGCAGAAAAGGATATGCTTCAATTTACAATGCTCTCTCCTCTAACTTAAGAGATCAAAGAATCAAACGAGTGCTTCTACCTAGCCCAGCAGCTGTATGGAGAAATCTTTTTCTCCATCCTAGAGAATGCAATCCATCGAGCGAAGGAAATTCCAAATGATCATGTGACCTTCCTTGAAGGTGACCACCTTACTGCCACTATACGAAGCATGTCAAGAGCAAGAGGAATATATACCACGTACAATGCCGATTGCGAGTGGGCTTTTTGTGACTATGATTGCTCTTGCAAAGGTAACTTTTGCAAACACCAAGCTAAGGTTTTGATCCTCTCGGGCATCCCCTTGGAGAGAGTGGTTGTTGGGGCTCTGCACTTACATGGTGGCCAATTCATGGAGTTCCACACGTAAGGTTTGTCGAGTGCTATTGGGCTTTCTGAAGGCACTTACGTTGTAAGTCACTTTGTAGTTTCACATTCTTTCTAACCTGCTACTACAAGAGCACATGAAGTTTTTCATGAGGCCAAGGCTATTGGAGAAGAAGACAATGCTTTTTCTACACCACAAGAACATTTGAGCAGTTCTAGTACAACCATGGCCGATAGAGAGACGATGCAAGAGAGACTCACTCGTGAACTCGGGCTTGAATTCGAGATGTTGTAGGAGGGCATGAGTTCTTCTTGTCTCAAGCCGTAGCCATGGTGTGTACCTTAAACAAATGCAAAGAAGAATGGTAGAGTTTTATAGTCTTTCATTTAAAGAATGCAAAGGTGTTTTGAAATTCATTATCAAATTGGATGAGTGTGAGATTGTTAAGGAAAAAAAGATCGAGAGAGTCACTGTTACCTTAATGAATTGAGCACTTGATACATCAGTTATACTGACCAAGACACAAGCTATTCTAGTGTGCAATCAGAAAAACATATATGGTGGTTAGACTCCTTTGAGGTATACAATCATTCCATATTGCATAAGGCAATGCTCTTTTTTTCAATCTTAAAATAATCTTACAGTGTGAATTTTATTTTTCACACGTCAAGAAAGAGGACCATGAAACTATTTCTTGGGTATTGCACCATACTGACATACCAAAAATAATCAAGAGTCAAACTCAAGGTGAACATCTCCATGTTGCAGGCAAAGGTGACTTTTAAGTAGAGTGGCATATGGAAGGTGATTTGAAAATGCTTAAGTGTATTTATAATGTAAGTAAAGGAGGAAATTCAAAGTCTCCTTGTCTGTATTGCAAAGAGCTAGCACATGTGATGGATCTTAAATGGTGGAAGAGAGCACCAAAGTAGATCCAGAATTTAAGTCTATTCTTGACATTCCATTAAGTAATGTTCATATATGCACATTGCATGCACTATGTTAGATTGTGGATAAGTTGTTCTTTCTTTATATTGGATTTTCTTGGAAGATTCATCCCGAAAGGAGTAGAAAAAATGCTCTCCAAGCATTGGAGAAAGTGTTGTCTGATATGGGTCTCCATGGAGGCGATGTTAATATAACAAAGGATTTGAAAAAATCTACAAATGGCAAAGAGGTACCAATCAAGCCATCTATTGGTGGTGTCAAGGCAAGGAGATTTTTATCCCAAACAACAAACAAAAAAAATCAAGTGAAGAAATGCACAACATTTCCAAGGATAAACTATGGATTATGGAAGCAAGTCCATAACACTGTTAAAGATCATGAGGCTAATGGGAAAGCATTGACTATCAAAGCAGAGGTGTGGAAGTCATTGGACAAACTCTTCATTTTTTGTGACAAAAAGACATGGACAAAGAGTGATTACCAAGTTTTTGAGGAAGAGGTAAAAACATTTGGAAAGTCTATTAAAGAGGCTTGGACATCGTGCAACATAACTCATTATATGGTAACTATCAAAGTTTTCTTTCTTTCATTGTGCTTTTTTCATTTGTTTCTTTCATTGATACTTGCTCTTATGGCAACATATTATCTACAATCATCTTCCATATTTTATTAAAAAATATGGTTGCCTAGCAATTTGGTCCACACAAGGGATGGAGAAATCACATTACACTGTCGTAACACCTTCTTTCGACACACAACATTTTGGAGGAAGAGAGAAGGCAAACAGACTAAAAGAAGCATTTCAATGGTTTATCGAGGTATACTACAAAGACTGAGCTGCAAGAGAAAAGTGACCACCTCACAAATTATGTTAGCCTTTGCTTTGGCCCAAAAGCAAAGAAAGCATCAGATTTCAGAGAGACATGCTGAGTGGAGACATTCAAAGATCTTTGTAAACCATAAGTGGATAGATAGAAGCTGAATTTTAAACAAAGTTGTAACACAAAACCATTACAATGTATATATTGCTTGTGCAATGTACAATTTCTTTTCGAACTTGTGAATTATTCTTCTATTGTATCAATGTCACACTTGTCTTCTACTTGTTCTGCATCATCTTGCTTAATAGGTTCGGCTCCTTGCATTTGAATCCCTTCACTTACTAATGGATTATCATGCTTGATTGGTTTGGCTCCTCCAATTTTAAATCCTTCACTTGCTAATGATGGTCCTCTATATCTAAGAAGATGGTGCTTTCCATGAACATCTAGGACCAAAGGACTCTCGATTCCATGTGCACGAGCATATGCTATGTATGTAAGATAGTATCCAACCCTACCACATCCCTACCTGGATAGTAGCCAAAAATGTGATAAGCAAAATCTTTTCAATCAAAATGACCTTCTCTATTTGTTGGAACATTTCATGCCCACCCAAAAACTTGGACAAAGCTTTGAAAAACCAAACTACGGTCTCCCCATCATTGCTCAATTATCGATGAAAAACCAAAATCTTTGCAATAGAGAGCTGGCTGATATAGTGGGAGGGGCTGGTAAGTCACCCTAATCTCTCAATGCCCTTTCATGCCTTCAAAGGTAAGAATCATCTTTGACATTCAACTGCAAAAACCAAAATAATACAATTACATTTTTCACCTAAAATTAAGGAAAAACGAGATGACAAAAGAGATAACTCACTTATCGATTTTCATCTTAAACTAAAACTTTATCGGTCCAAAGGCTGATGCTGCTTTCTGTGGAGATGTTAGTGCTTCATTTTTGCTCCTCTTGCCTTCCAATTTTGTCAATCATAAGTTCCTCTGAATCTGCTCAAAAGTCTCTTTATCAATGCCATATGAGTCCTCGCATTTCTTCACTTCTGTAAAGCACGTCGAAAACAATTCTTTTGAATTGAAATTGTCCTCTATTGATAGAAATTGGTCCTCATTGGTAGTAAAATATCTTTCCAACAAGCAGGCTTGTGCAATTATTGCCAATGCATAGTCCTCTTTCAAATCAAATATTGCCTAAATGTCACTAAGATGAACGTACTCAGCATTGTCAATAAGGAAAGAAGGTAGCAAGGGTATTGCATGGTTGCAGTTCTCCATATCAAGTCCTTCAATGTTTACTAGTCCTTTAATTGTATCTGCCCTAAGTGACACAACGTCTATTGTTGCAGTATCAGCCATCTCATTTTTTAGATCAATTTCCTCCTCTGCATCTTTCTCATTCTCAGAATCAACTTGAGAAAGCTCTGTTGTATCCATGCTCTCTATAAATTCCTCTTCTTTAGGTTGAGTTGTCTCTATGTTATAGAAATTAAGGTACATGACAAAAGCCATACTCTCCTCTAGAAGCCTGCACTTTCTCGTGTGCATAGTGCACTTTGCTTTCAAGTGCTCTGGAAATAAGTCATTTGTAGTAACAACATCTTTCAGGTGGATATAGAGCTTACTTTCTATAACAAATTTTCCATCCCTTGTGAGAGTATCAAACCCTTCATAATACTCTGCCAAAATTCATAGTTTTGTGACATTATATCTGACTCTTATTGAACATCTCGTAAAAAATATGACACTCCTAATGTGCATTGGACTTGTGGAGAAAGTCAAACAACATCTCATCGGCAGACTTCTTCTCCTCCCTTTGAGGACTATTTGATGGCTCTGCAAATGTCATTTGCAAAGATCTTCTTTCTACTGGTGCCGTCACATAAGTTCTTTGCAAATTTATTACACCATGCCATGTGTGTTGAAATGCAAATGTGATTACATACTTGGAAGTAAATTTTTGCACCATGTGTTGTTTATTGAAATTGTGAAAAATAATTCAAAGAAAGACCTTAAAATCATAATTATTCAACATACTCGGGTTGCAAGCTCTCATGGCAAATTTTCTCACACACCACTTTCTAGTTGTTTTAATGTTGTCAACTTCACATGGTCAAGCCAAAAAACAAAGAATAGCATTAGGAAACAAAAAATATCCAGAAAATATTTAATAATTTGAGCAATTCCTAACATATTTTGAGTCACAAAGAGATAGCCACAAAAGAGTGTTGAATGTACTTCATATGTCCACGACCACTGATTCGAGTTTCTTCACAAAAAGTATCATGTATGACATGCCATGTGTCACAAATGATTACGCATGAACTCTAGAAAGGAGAGTCCATAAAAATTATATTCATGTCATGACATGAAGGAGTGTTTGAAAACATAACAAGTGACTTGATACATGGCATAAAGAATTGGGGAAGTGATGAAGATGAAATGTCTCTTCTTTCCCCAATTTTTTATACAATTGGGGGAAAAGATGAAGATGTAACATTTTTCATTCTCATGAAATCATTTTGCCATGGATTCCAACAAGCCGCATGAGGAGGAAAAACATGAAGACGATGAAGATGACAAAGACAAGGAAGACGAGTCCGAGAAGAGCGATACCAAAGACCAAGGGTGCAGCAATCAAGGGAGAAATGAAAACACCCCTGAACTCCACGGATCCTCTTCAACCTTTGTGGGATGACATGGATGCATGCCTCCCTCCTCCTCCACCCCCACCGCCTAGAGTGCCCCCAAATGACCCTCCCCCCAACTATTACCATGACTATGCGGATGACGATGACTCTGATGCCCCAAATCCATATGGAGAGCTAGATTTTGATTGACTTACAATCAATGTAAATAAATAAGGGCTTTGAGATATTAGAAATGGCTTGCAATAGAGTAGTAGCTGTAAGTTTCATTATATCATAATGAAAGAGTGTTTCTTTTCCCTAATCTCCCTGTAAGAATTCAATCTCGTGTTTCTTGTTCATAAAAGCAATTTCAATAAAAGTAGAGCCGTGTGCAAGCCATGCTATCTTGTTTTTGACCATAAGATTGAAAGTTGTATCATGACAATAGTTCATATTATGTTCAAAAAAGCGATTTCATATGTGTGTGCTCGAATACAAAGCCCAAATCACTTTTTTAAGCGTGTCAGTGAGACCCACAAAGCACATGTAGAGTACTTTATGGGTCTCACTGCTTTAGCACTGCTTTGTATGTGTGCTTGTCAATGCTTAGCAATGACCAAGCATTCAGAAAGTAGTGCCAAAGGACTACCAAACCACTCACAAGCAGTGCTAAAGCACTGCAAAAGCACTCACAAAAGTAAGCAAGTGCCAAAGCACATGTAGAGTACTTTGTATATTCCATGTAAAGCAATCTAAAGATGCAAAGAAGTGACCAAGTAGTCAGAAAGCAGTGCCAAAGCCCTACCAAGCCAGTCACAAGCAATGCAGCACTGCAAAAGCAAGCAGTCCACATTGTTTATGTCATCCTAATTTCCAACTATTATCATCTCAGGCACATAATTTATATTGGTCTTAGTCTTACACCAAGTATGAAACATTCAAAATATTAAATATACTATGGTTAGAAATAAAGACAAGATAATAAATACATTTAGGTATTGCTAACCAACACACACTTACCATATTAATATTTTATGATCACGAGTCTCCTTTTTGAAAGTACTAACAATAGATGCGGCTTGGGCAGCACTATGAAATATAAATCTCCACAAGGAGGATGTAGTGAGTTGCTTAAAATCATGAAACATTTATTTATCTCACCATATGTAAATGCCTTCTCATGATATACAAGATATTAGCAATGAACAATGAGTAATCCCTTTTAGGGAAAATATATAGCATCTTATTAACTTCTCCAATGATAACCTTGTAAAGCCTTTCCTTCATAGGATTAGCAAGTTGGTAGAAAGTCTTCATATCTTCACTCTCATTGGATATATTTCTTTCAGCAGGGCATGTTCTCTCTTGCTTAAGCCTCTCAAAATCCACCACAAAATTTCGTGGATAATCACTTTCCTCCACAAATGGAGTCTTCTTTGTTTTCCTAGAGCGAGGTTTCTAATTACAATTTATTAACAACAAAGAAATTGATGAGTTGTATATACAACAAATCATAAAAATTAAAGCCCAAATATACGTGCAAGTTTTTAGGAAAAAGATATCTAGGATTACCCAATTCTTGAATGAAAGGAAAATTTCTTTGAGTGCATTTACCAAGCTTGATTTTGGGTAGCCTTGATGAACTTCTTCTTATCGTTGCAATTTAGCCTCGTTATCATGACTTCTTGGATCCTCATGAAAACCTTATGTGACTAGATGACAATCACATTAATACTGTAGCACAAAAAACATTTTGTAATTTCATAAAATAGTACTATAATCTACAATATAAGAAACAAAACCATAGTATCCATAATAACATGAAAGTAAATGAACTTACTTGTTGAATTCCATTAACATCTCTTCCAATGAAATATCATTTGATGCCTATAAGGAGTGCCAATAATGCAACTTCATGCCCTCCAAAAATTCCTCCATAGTCACATCTACCTTTCAACCTTAGATTCAAAATGACTTTTGCATCATCTTGTCCTATTATGTTATTTTGCCTTTTAAGTTCTTTCTTCTCCCACATGAAGAAGATTCTATCCTATAGAACCATATGTATCCCCTTTTGGAAGGCAAGTTGAAACAAGGGACCATATCTCTGAAGGCTATCAGACTTTTTGGATTCATCAACCACAATCCCCATCTCCATAGGGCATTGTTGTGTTCTTCCATACATAGAAAATCCGAGTACTTCCAATGAAAGATAGTTTGGCACAACAAATATTACCATTAGTATGGTCCCAATCAATAATCTTTGCTTCTTTAAGAGATAAACCTATGTAGACTTTGCTTTCCACATGGTTGAAGAAGACTGTATTAGGATCTTCTGATGCTAGCTATCTTGTTGCCCCTATAGATTGTGACCCAACAATGAAATATTGATCATAGGCCTCTTTCTACATCTCGAAACCTAATTTTTTTGGGGCATTTCAAAGGGGCCAGTTGGGCATACTATATTTTTTGTGAGATTCAAGGAATGTATTGCATATGGGTACTTTGCTCAACTTGTAACTTATGCATTTCTCAATGGAATTTGACAAACATGGTGTCTAAACTAATCTACACATTCTGAACTTGAATTTTATATCAAAACATTACACAAATGGCATATTTAATGAGATCATAAAACTATTGCAAATGCTATAATGCCCATGAAGCATGCATCTTGGACAGTATAGGATATCAAAAATATTTTGAAAACTTCAAATAATTGTTCTACACATATATGTAACCAATTTTTCATTTGAAAGTGCACTATTTCAGCTTTCCACAAACCAAATGAGGCCACCAATTGAGAACCTTTGCTATGATTTAGGGGTGTCCAATGCTATGTTGCAATTGTATGCATACATAGCAGGGCACGCTCAATAACTTTTGTTCATTTGGGTAGAAACGAGAAACTTTTTAAAAACTTAGGCCCACACTTATGGAGCTATTGCATGGTGGTATTGAAACTTTAATTTGGTGACATTTGTAGCTTAATGGGAATAAATGTATACACTAGAAAAAACTCAATGGATACATTTAAATAAATCCAACATTATTTATCATTTTGCATTGGTTTGCTTTCAAGTCACTACCTTGCAATGAGGCCCATAAGCATGCCAAATGTGGTTTTATTTCTTAATCCACACCATCAAAGTTGCTATAAGCCATTTTGCCTTTTGCTTTTTCTAGTCATTTTGGGCCTCTTTGCACAAGTTTAGGGGGCATGAGGTGGTGACGTGTACAACTAAAGGTGGCAAAACTACAGCCATTGCCTTTTCTCAAAACTTAACATCTCCCACTTTTGCATTCAAAATTTCACTTCTCTTGTATTCGTAAATCCAAAATACATATTGCACACTTGTGCCCTACTTGACCTGTGCAAAATATTCCCATGGCATTCTGTGACCTCTCACTTTCAAGCTTTTTGCATCTTTCTGAAAAACTATTTTCCTTGCCATATCTATCTTGACATCTTTCCATCCTTGCATCTTTTCCTTTCAAGGACGTTTTCCCCCATCTCCATGTTCTCTATGCTCCTCAAGCTCTCTTGGATCATGCACAATTTTCAATTCCTATCATGAAGCTTCAGGCAAGTCCTTGTTTCTCTTCACAAGCTAGCCCATTTACCATAAATCGCTTCTCATTTTTTGGTTCACTTTCTTTATTTAAAATAAGATACCACAAGGTGTGATGCAGTTGCAACAGAACTAGATAGAGGTTGCATGGTATCGAAAGGCACCCCTTGTTGACAAGCTAGCCTGAATCAAGTAGCAAGTGCAACCATTTAAGCTGTGACATTTGAACAAAGCACATGAGATGTGGTCTCAACTCAAAACTAGTTGGGGCACTTGAGGCAACAACATCAAGTCATTTGAGGGACTACCAGGCTTCTATCCTTAGAAACTTTACCTTGCACTTGAGGATTCATTGAGTGTCCAATCTTCCAACACCCGGGTAGTTGCAATCCCAAGAGACCATGCTTTCTTGCTTGAGAGATGGCCTCAGTAATGTGAAAGGTATGCATAGCTTAGCTGCAAAGAGGGTGACATTAGCTATGTTATTTCTCTCTGAAACAACCATGAAATGACTTAGGTGCCCAACATCCAAACTTTGTTGCCTATTAGAAGGACCAACATGACTCCAATGATTAGCCATTGAATGGAATTGATGTATCTCATTGTAAGAAGCCTATGAGCATCAACTCAATGATAGAAAAAGACAAACATCCTAAGGAGTCATCTCTGTAATGACATCATTTTGGCACAATAACACGAGAGTTTCTCCAAACAAGAAAGCTATCTGTAAGCTATGGAGGGGATGCTTGGGACAGTCATTGATAAACATGTAACATAGCATGTTAGTGCACTAAGGAGTATTTTTTTAATAGGGTGACTTACATGCCATTTACATACATGAGAGGATTTATAAAATAGCAACTCAATGCAATTTATACGTGTAGATTTAAGGGGGGGTGTTTAAATTTCAACATTGAAAAATGTATATATGGAAGAGGGGATTTATCAATTATATACAAAAATGTAAAAATACAAGAATAGGGATATTTCTAATACATACTTTCTTGCACGTGCTACGTGGGTTTTATGAAGAGTGACCCCCCTGAGAGGGGGTGGAAGCAACATGATGAGCACATCTTAATTTTAATTTGCATCTTCTGAAAAGTTTGGGGAGGGATGGAGAGAGAGAGAGAGAGAGAGAGAGAGAGAGAAGTAATATTCTTTTGGAAGAGACCACCATGCTAGTCGAAGTCATTTGATTGAGCATGGTTAGAGCACCTTTTAGTAATGTTGAGATTTTTTTTTTTTTACTTTTCATAGTTTATAATATTGTATCACTTTTTAGAACTTTCTTCTACTTCTGGCACTTTTTAGCACTTGCTAGCACTTTTTTCAACCCTTGTTCTAGGGGGGGGGGGGAGAGAGAGAGAGAGAGAGAACACTTTGGCAAGTGACATAGTTGAAATATTAACCACAACTCCATGCTTATTGAAGCCATTGTGCTATTTGAAGCCATCATGCTAGTGGTGGTAGTTGGTAGACACCATATTGTTGCATAGATTTTCAATGTACTCTCTATAATTTCTTGGATGACTCAAAGTTAGAAATGTGTGTTGCTATCAAACACACATAGACTTTGACCTAGCCTAAAAATCTTTGAATGATTTGAGATGAGATGTGGTCTTATGAGAGTGTTGCTTGATGGACATAGATGCCCATGTCTTGTGGGTGAATGTCCTATATGTCAGCCACTTGGATCCTAATCGTATGTTATAAGGGAAAACAAGCTTAATACACTACATTCTATGTGGAAGTCAGTGATTTGTCCAAAGGGAAATTTTGAGTAGCACCAAATCGAATGCATTCATGGCAAATGCCCATGGTGTGGTGTGAAGGATGTTGCAAAACAAAAGCAATTTGTCTACCTAAATGAATTCACAAAAGACAACCCTATTGTTATAATATGGAGGAGATTTGAAATGGTTGATGTTGTAGTATAAAATAAGAAGCGATGATTATTATTATACAAGACCACTCCATCACAGGAGCTTATCAAAAACATAGTAAAATCCATCCCAAAATACATGCTTTGCCAAAAACTTCTCTTTTCAAAAACAAGATGAAAAAAAAAGTGTACAGTGGTACAATTAAAAAACAATTTTGGTGCATATCACCTACAGTGACCTACCAAATTGTATCATTGATACCAATCTCCCAATAGATTCCAAGGAGTTGAGGAAAGTGCAATGAACATATCATTTCTACATTTTGGATGAGAGAGACCATGACACCTTGTTTGTCCAGCATGCTTTTCTATTGCATTGGGATTGGGATTGGTTAACCAAAGGCAATCCCAAAGTAAAGGAAATAATAAAACAACATTGGGTGTGGTTAGGTGGTGCTTCTTCTCAATTTACATCAACCTGTGCATTCTATTTTGTTATAAGGTTTAAATCCCTCACAGGTCCAAACATGCTATGGAACTTCTTTGGATCCATCCGTGGCAAGGTGGAACATGATAAATGTGTCACGTTTGTTAAGCAAGCTCTTTATCAACATCAATTAACATGCCCTTGACATAAGCTAGATCCTCAACATCAGCTTAGTGTGCAATGTGTTCTAGAAGGTAAAGATGGATTGAACTACAAGGAAGGAACATATATGACTATAACACCATTGATGTGACATGAAGTTTACATAGCATATGGGGCTTTTCAAATGACAATCTTCACCTCAAAAAATGAGAGCCTTATTGCTTTTGTACTGCATGCATCATGGGAGATGTTTTATAAGTGTGAGGACATTGCAATTGTAAAACAATGAAAGCTACACCAGATTTACACTTGTACATGATGACTATGTCAAAAGAGACAAATAGTGGACCATAATTTGGGGAGGATTTGATGACCTCACATATGCACTAGAAGAGGGGGATAAATTTGTAGTCATATAACTTTGAGGAGAGTAAGAAAAATGGCCTTTAGTTTGTGTTGCAATGTACCAAATCCAAACATAAAGTGAAACAAGCATTTAAGGATCATTGGAGGCCAACCTATGAGAAGTTGAAAGTAGTGGTTGGAGATATTTGGTACAAGGAGACATCCCAAATAGGACATAGATGCATACTAAAGCCATAGGCGTTTGTCTACTCTCATCCAATTAGAGCTACTAAGTTTCAAACGCAAGTTGTTTATGGAGGAAAGAAGGGTAAAAAAACTCTTTAAATAGATGTAGACACTCATGAGCACATCATCAAGTGTCCCATAGACATTGTTGACTGATCTAGCCGGTTGTTAAATGACCAAAAACCAACAGATTGGTGCCATCTAACCAAGGTCATAGCAAGCTCAAAATTAGTCAAGAAGCTTCCCATGCCCTTGTGTGAAAGTGCCATCATAGTTCAATGGCTCAGGCTATAAGGTATAAGACCAAGTCCATCAACTCTATCCTCAAGTGCGTTCTATCAGGGCTCAAATTTGAAGGGTAGCATAGAGTCTCATTTCTTTTATCATTTTTGAAGGGCACTATAAGAAATATTTTTTAAATGAGGCACTGCTTTTTAAAGGTTCATTTCTCTCTTGCCCATCCTGGGAAGGTCAACCTCTTTGAAGGACATTGCAATATTCATATATAGGGACTATTTTGGAACATTATAGACTATTTTATAGAGACAATGGACTCTAGTCTACAGCTTGTAAGTCACACCTCATAATTGAAATTCCAAAATCCAAACAACACAAACGCTAGGATGCAATGCAATCGGCCTCTACCCAAATAAATGTGAAATACAAAAGCGGGAAATTCAATGATAAATCAATCATCACATAGGTATCATGATTGCACTTTGATACATCATAAAACAAACATCAAGGTGGTAATTGAATGAAAGTCTCAAGTCACATGTGATAAAATGAGCCAATGATGATTGATGGCTGAACAAACAACCTCACTGTTATTGCTTCTTTTTCTCTTCTTACTAGGTGGATTTTCACAACTTGGCTCCCCCTACTTTTCCTCCTTTATCGATGGAGATCCACATCTTAGCTCCCCATGATTTACCTTCTTGTTGGGTGGAGGTTCATCAACAATCCCTCCACAGATTTCCTAGATATCTTTCACTTTCTCCTCCCTAATAGTTTAATGAGGCAAGCACATATGATCTATCCCTATGTTGCAAAATATATATTTACACAATCTACATGTCAATGTTTCCTCCAAAATTTCCATAAAGAAATAGAAGTGCATAAGGTTTAAACATAGGGGCCATCAGATGTGGCAGCTGTCTATGATGTGGCCACATACTGTGCAATTTTCACATTGTCGCATCTCTAGAAGATAACTTTCATTATTTATGTATGCTACTATGAGGATCATTATTTGTGACTCCTCATTGGCAAGATGTTTTTAGATTGTTTTCTCCCTCAATCCTAGGGTGTGGATATTGTCCTTTAGATGCTTCACTATTTGCTCACTTTCAACAATGGTAGAAATAAGGGCCACAGCTATTTCCGAGTTGTGTCAATTTTCTCTTGAAGCTCTGAGTGGGTAGCCTACAAGAGGGCCACTCTACCCTCCAATTAAGCACTATGAGTAGCATGTCTCTTGTCATTATCAATAGCCCTACCAAGCTCCAACACAATGGCATCGTGCTGGAGTTCCAATACATAGAACATATCCCTCTAATATGTAGCTATTTCATGTTGCCTAGAGCTTCTCTCTATCCGATTTGGATCTTGGACACTTTGTCTAGCTTTCAAGAATTTGTGCAACCCCCCTAAAACCAATCTTGTATCCTCACTATCATTTCATAGCTATATATCATGCTGCATTTTTCAATGATCAATGTGTTCTACATATCACAAAACTATTCAAGGCTTACCTTTTCTATCTTTTGATTTTTAAGAGTGCTGCCATGGACTTGATCTCCCTCTCTCCCTCCATTTCAATTTCCTTCAACTATTTCTTTGAGCACTTGATGTGTTCCCCCACTTCTTGTCTTCTTTCCCTCTCCTCCATAGCCAACGTTTTAGCTTCCTTTGCTTTTTCCTTGGCTACCTCAGTTTGCAACTGTGCTTGTAATTTGCTCGTGTGTAATGCATATACCTCAGATTCTACCCGCTTTGCCTTGTCTTTAGCATCCTCCCTAAGATGTCGCTCAAATACCGCATTTAAGTGTTGGAGGGAGGTTTGCAAGCTGAATCTTGATCATTACAAGGAATAAAAGTTGCAGAGAGAAGGCTTGCAAGGTGCAATCTTGATCAATACAAGGAAGAAAAGTTGTAGGGAGAAGGCTTGTGAAGTGCAAGGATTGCAAAACGTAAGTAGGAGTGCAAGGAGTAAGCAGGAGAGGATGCAAGTCTTGCAAGGAGAGTCGATATGGTCAAAGTGGAAGATGGTATGTCTCTAATTCTACCCACATGGGGGAGGAAATCTGCTTTCTTATTCGGTTTTGGCAATCAAGCACAACCACCAGGCTTACATGATGGCCTCGAGAGGCTGGCATGTGTGGCTTAATTGGCTTGCTTGTGATGTGGACACTTATAATAATGATGGTACATCTCTAATTCAATGACCGCAGTAGTGGAGTCAAGATTGGCTCCATTAGCCTAATTGGGACATATGCTTACATTCAATTGCATGCATGACTTCTAACTATTCCCACTACCATTTAGTGAGCACTAGTTTTTGCCAAAGGCCATTGTTACTTAGGTTATCTTTAGCTCAATAGAATTGGTAATTGAATGTAACATAATCATAGGTGGGAAAGAGCTAGCTAATTAGCCTAAAATGGAGTGGAGAGCACCATTTAGGTGAAATTATGGTGTTGTGAGGCCCTCGTAGTTCAATTAGGAAGAAAGGGAATAACTTAATTTCATCAATTTTAGCCACCAGGCTTGTAGCCAATTAATTGGCCACTAGGCTTGCATGTGATTACAACCACCAGGCTTGCATGTGATTACAGCCACTTGGCCTGCATGTAATTATAGCCAACTAGCTTGCATGATGGGATGACCTAATCCACAAGGATATTAAATTATTTCTACTATGGCCTAGATATTATTGCAACCCAACCCCTAAATTTGACGCTTCAAAGGGGGTTGGCACTTCCCCCCACCCCCTTTGATAAAAGTGCCATGGAAAATTTTCCTTGTAGAGCCATTCCAAATTCAAATTAGCCTTCAAAAGGAAATTATAGGCTCTTTAATTGCTCGTTGACTTCCAGCATAGTATTCCAACATAGTATTCCAATATGCATTGGCTATTTAAAGTGCCATGTAGCTAGTCAAGTTCTGATTAACTTCATGCACCTCCACCCTTGTCTCTTGCTCCACCACCCTTGTCTCTTGGTCCACCCTTGTCTCCTGTTCCTCCCTCATCTCCACGTCTTTTGCTCCACCCTCATCTCTTACTCCACCATCGTCTCCTACTCCTCCCTCATCTTCACCACTCTAGTCTCCTGCTCCACTTTCTTGTCTCCAATGTTAAATTACACGGCACATTGGAACAGAAACTGAACAAAGAATACAGAGTACACAGCAAATTGGAGAGGAACAAAATTTTCCTTCAATACTAATGTAGTACAGATGATGGCTCCATCCACCCGTGCGCTCCCACAATGAATCTTAGATGGCAATCTAGACAGATACTAGGTGAAGAGCTACTAGCTGGAAGATCTGATCTGGTACAATGGACTGGGAAGGTCGCCTCTTTATAGCTATGAGGGCGGTAGTCAGATCAACATAATCAGTCGAACCGAGCAGTCAACCTAAACGGTGGAGCTGACTAGTCAACCTAGTTGGTGGAACCGACTAGTCGTCCATGGAATATTTTGGGAATATTCCCTATACTGTCGCCTCGGGGGCTCTCGCCCCTGAACCTCCACCAAGGGGGACACTGGCCCCCCTGGGACCCCCCAGGCCCCAGTAAGAATAAGGGGCTCCCACACAATCAAGACAATGTGCCTCGTTGTGCTACTAGCTTACCTACCTTGCCTAACCCATAGGCTAGACTCACATAGATCACCTTTCTACCATCAACGGTCTCATTGATAGACCTCATCAGACATGCAAGTCACAATTCATCCAGTGTCCCGGGCTCACACATGGCTTCTCCTCATATGGGGGCCTTACAACTTGAGCACCTTGGACCACTGGTGGTTACCAAGAGTGTGGGGCATTGAGCATATCTAACATCCAACCTCTAAATCCACCAAGTAAGTTGTCTCCCCTCTAGCTTATTTTAATCTTGATCCTAGCTATCACCAAAGTGGTGTAATATTCTCACATGATCAAAGATCGAGCAAAATGTTGCTAGAACTTTCATGGATGGACAATTTACCCAATTTGGTATTGATAAATAGTGCATATTAGTCCAACACTGAGAAAGTTTATTTGCATATTCTATGTGGGATGCAAACCTAAGTTGATCAAGCCATAACAGTCACCTTGTGTGATTTCTTGCGATGTCAGGCGCTCGATCGACCTGATGATCATAATTCTAATTAGAAGAAAATCTAAGTATCTCAACAATTGAGCTGAGTTTTTTAAGTGAATGGTTGAGCAGCTCAAGAACTTGTTGAGATTTCTTTCAAAAGCACACTTTTTGTAGCAAGCTTTTTCTTCTATCAAAAGAAATCTTTTTTATAATACCAACATGCTAATATATACAAACTTTATATGAATTTTGGTCTTAAAAATGGCCTTCGGGCAACCTTTTAGAGTATAAAGATTCCAATATTGTTGTTGAATTTAAGTGTTTTTTTCACTGCTATCGATTAAATGTTGACTAAGTCTCAATCCAATGTAGTGTAGCATAACAGTTAACACTAAAATACAATCTCAGCTAAGCTTAAGGATTGCTCGGGCTACAAAAGTTCTTTTGCATGTGTGTTGACATGTCTGGTTTCAATTGGCTAGTTACAACCATCACAATGATGGGCATGGCTAGTTTGACCATCATGGTGGTTGATGTTTGTGGATCGGGAGCGTAGGCCCATTGACATAACCTGCACTCTACGACCATATTAGATTCTAGCATGTCATGTGTTGTATAGAGGAGTGCATGCCCTTCAGGTTGCCTAGTCATTCCACCTGGGGAGTGTGTGAGGTCCCTAGGGCATCACGGCTAAGCTTTAGAATTTCCCTTAATTTAAAATATTTGTGAATGTGGATTGATGTGGCTAGCTTCAAATTGGTTGGTTACAACCATTACAATGCTGAGAATGGCTAATTTCCACTGTCACTATTGTTGATGTGAACCACGTATAAGTTTAGACATCATTGTTGTCAATGCCACGTGGATGTAATAGATGCACAGATTGGCATGGCCATGGAAGTGGTCTAGCAAGCATGGTGGTTAGCATGGTTGTATGTCCTCCACCAAGAATCATGTCCATGGCCTTAAATATGCATAATCAATACCATGTGCATGCACCAACATGGTGGTCATAGTAGCTTAATGCATGTGGTATGTTGCCATCTCAAATAGATCTGATGATGGTAGCATAGTTGGTGCAAGAAAGGAGGCTACATCAAGATGCCGATGGGTAGAAGTCTTCTTGTGGTGACATTTCATGTCGGTATTAAAACCCATTGGGCATGCGTGCTAGTCATGATCGTGACCCCCACTCACTAATTTTGTAATCCACCCATGCGGGTGCATTGTAATGCACCTGAGAAGTGGTTCCACATTGGCTATACCCGATCATGCATAGACCCAAAGGATCAACCATAACTATGATTCCATGTGGTCTGAACCTCTTTTTTAATTTTAAATTCATAACATGAAACTTGTGGGGAGCTCTAACTTCTCAAGGCAATCTTCTAGTCATTGGATCTAGAGGCAGATGATGTAGCCTCTTAATATAAAAATTATAAATTTTTCCACGACAAGGTTGTGTAGTTTGATTCCCTGGCTTTATTTTTCAAGATGTGATTTGAGTTCATCTCATCACGTGGAGTACCTTTACCATGGTTATACAACATCATGATTGATCATCTCACTGAGGCTTTTTTGCACCTCTTGTCTATTTTTCTTTCTATGTTTAGTTGACCCCTCTATTTTCACTAGCATATTGCAATACTTCCTAGATAGCTTTGCTTGAGATGGAAATCCCTGGAATGGAGGTTTCTCAATAGAAGGAATTGCCACACTTTCTTGTGTGTGAATCTTGTGTGTGAATGGTGCACGTGCCATCATAATATTTTCATCAACTTTGAGAAATAGACATCACTATCCTAGTCTTCATAATTTGCACTTAAGACCTTCCCTACCATAAGTTTTTTGGGGATCTCTCAAAAGTAAAAGTGTCTCTTCAAAAGAAAATGATATTCTTGCAACAATTGAAGACTTAGTATGCAACTGTTTTTTTCTCAATCTTACTTGGAGAATCCTTTGCATTTTTTGATGAACCTGTAACAACCTTCAATCATGAAGGAGAGTCCAAGGGATTGTCCTCGCATTATTCTTGAGTTATCACCCTATATCTCTTCTTTAAGGTCTTTGCTTCATCACCTCTACATAACTGAAAAAATATTTAGTATGGCATCATAGATTAATTTACCAAATATGATTAGCCACATCAAACTTACATGGTCATCTAATCATGTAAACTAGTTTAAATGTTAACCTAAGTAATCTACAACTTGATGTTTGAAATTGAGTTAAAGCTTGAATTTGATGTTTAACATCAAAGTGAAGCTTCAACTTGAGGTGTGACATTAAATTGAAGGTTCAACTAGAGGTTTGACATCAAATTGAAGCTTCAACCTAATGTCTAACAATAGATTGAAGCTTATAATCAATGTTGGACCTCAAATTAAAGATTCAACTTGATCTAAAACATCAAATCAAAGAGCTTATATTTTAGGTTGGACATCAAGTTGGAGCCTCAACTTGATGTAGAACATCAAATTGAAGCTTCAACCAGATGTCTCACATAAAAGTATAGCTTTAGTTTGATGTTTAGCAACAACAAAGTTAAGCAAAGTCCTTAACAAAATCAATGAAAAGAGACTCAAATTTCATGTGAAACATCAAGTTGAAGCTTAACATGATGTCAAACATCAAATCAAAGCTTTAGCTTGATGTAAAACATCAAGTTCAAGCTTCAATTCAACTTGATGCAAACCATCAAATTTGGTTTTTTTAAAGCTTCAACTTGATTCTATGTCCAACATCAAATTTAAGCAAGAACTTGACACTCCATAATCTTAATTACATTCAACAAATTAGTCTATGGAAAAAATAAGCAAGTTCTTGAATATTACCAACTAGCCACGCTCAACTTTAAAAACTAGTTACTTGAAATCACGTCAAAGTCAGAAATGATCTTACACTTGTCTTAAACACTTGTGTGCAACTTGTCCATGTAAAATAAGACCAAGAGTCATCAAAGTAGCTTGAGTTATGGCTTGCATGGGTTTGTGTCCCAAATAAAGAAATTGCAAGAAGAAATATGCCATGAGCAACTTGCAGATTCAATCTTGTAGCTAGAAAAGAATAAGATGAAGGTAGCATGTCCAAGGGAACACTGTGGTAAAAAAGATAGCATGTAGAGGGCACATCGAGTAGAGGTAGAGACGGTAGTGATGAAGAATGGTTCATGCAAGGAAAGAATGATTGCAGGAACATACAAGAGATTCACAGTGTCCGATCCAAGGTTTTTGCAACAACCAAAGAAGCCCAGGAGCATCCAAGAGGTTTGGTGCTTCACATTCTTCACTCTTCCTACCATGCTTTCTTTTTGTGTTTAGGTCTATAACATTGTTTCCCCACTTCACTCTCCTTCTCTTTCTTGTTCAACATCCAATCTTGCCTTCTTAGTTCCCACCCTCACACTATCTTCATCCACTTCATTTCTTTTGCGAATTTCTTCTACTATATTTTGATTGTGCACCACCTGTGATCAAGTACTAGCTTTGCACCATATCTCCATAAAAATTCAAACCTCCTATAACTCTATCATCTGGTGCTCCTAGTAGTTATTGATTTCTATGCGTGATCACCACATCATCTCAATCCACGATGAAAGAATTTACTGCTTTTGAAGGTTCCTAAAATAGAGAATGTGTTAGCAAGGTATAAATCCATGTGATGAGGTTCATCATGTGTGCCAGCAAAATGAGAAGTGCATGCCAAGAGGAAAGACAAGCACCAAGAAGGAGAGGATCATCTTGAAGGAGAATTGTGGCAAGAGTCATGAAGCATGGGCAATAAAGGAGGATCGAGTTGGAGGGAGATCAAAAGCATGCAAGAAGGGATTTTCAAATTTTAACTCAATGCAAAACATTGGGATAACATTACACAAATTTCAAAGTTAAAGAACATCCACAGCAAAACATCCTCTAAGGGCATGTCTTAGAAAACTTTTCTTGATGCTATAGTTTTGACCTAGTTTTGATTTGTTACAAGCTACAACCACTAAGTTCCCAAGATGTTTTTATGAATTAGCTAAAGGTAGAGCTTGTAGAAGGCCTATTAATGTGTAAGAATCATGCCACTTGAAATTGACTTTAAGAGTGAACTCTATGTTGTACAATGAATTAAAACTCAAACTTGATGTTGGATGTCTGATGCCATCTTAGACTTGATGTCATACATCAATTTCAAGCTTCCACTGAATGTTGAACATTGAGTTGAAGCTGTATATTTGGTGTCAAACATCAAGTTCAAGCTTCAAATTGGTGTCCAACATCAAGTTGAAGCTTAAACTTTATGTTTGACAATGAATTTGATGTTGAGTTTTTAGGCTACATGCAAAGGTAATGCCAACTACAGGTAGGCTCCATCTTTTAGACAATTTTATGAAGTTTAATTTATTTCCACTTTACAAGGATGACACTCAAAGCCACTTGTACAAAACCATATAAAGGTTTCATGTTTATCAGATATGTACCAAAATCCATCATTAAAGCATCCAAGCTAGAGCCACTTGTATGGTTGAAGAAGTTTAAGGAAGATGAAAAGTCAAGTAGGGAAATTAACTGCAGGAGGAGGTTAAGGAAGCTGAAAAATCAAGTAGGGAAATTGACTACACGAGGCGCATCAACAAACAAAGAAAGAGGTTGCTATAAAAGGCTCAAAAGAATATTGGACAACAAGATGTGTCATTGTGGTAGGGATTCTTTTATGACCAAGAACAAAGTCTTGGTAAACTCCAAAGAAATGAATGGGATTGGTTAATCCTTTTGTTTGGATAGTTACAAGTCAAAGGCAATATCCCTCTTCTATACATATATTCTAGTAGAGATTAATAGCCTCTTTCATGACCTAGAGGCAAAATGTAACTTAGAATTAGAAGATCAAATCACTAAATAGCTTCAATAGCCATGGAGTGAGGATCCCCAACAGAGTAGAGGATGATAACCTTGGGCATCCATTTTGGACTTGTAAAGTCATTGGATTGCAAAAGGAAGATAATGGGGACAATATAGTGTCTATCAAGTACATTGATATGAAACAAATCATGGATATGCCTTCAAATTAAAATATAGGTTGGAAATGGTAAGTGGAGTACAAGGAAGATCAAGGAAAAGGAGCAAAAATACATGTAGTACTAGTACACTGTCTTGATAAATTAGATCAAGGAAAAGGAGAAAAAATACAAGTAGTACTAGTACACTTAGTCTTGATGAAGTAGACATACTTTTCTATGACCTCACTCTAGACATCTCCGTAAGTTGACTACAAATATTTTCAAGGGAAAATTTCCATGCTTATAAGAGAGCAAGGATTGTGAAGGAGGAAAACCAAAATTCACCCGCATTCAAACACAACGTTTGGAGAGTCATCGTATTCATCTTGGAGAAGGCAATGCTATTCTTGATAGTGTAGAGGAAGATGTGTCTTCCACTTCATCTTAGGATCAAACCAGTGTGACAAATGATATTGATGCTCTAGAAATTGATGAAGAATAGTGAAATTTGAAAATGTATTAAAAGACATTTTGTTCTTACTTATTAATAATCACTTTTCCATGGTTTATTTTTATTTATTTACATCCAGTAATAGCACAATTACCTTTTCATTTGAGAATATGATTATGTTGATTCATTAGTTTCTTCCAAAATCATGTCATTTCTTGGATTTTTTTTTTTTGTTATTTATGTTTGGAGCAGTGTGGCTTTTTTGGCTCATTTTAGAAAAGGATCTGCTAGTAAGTAAAGAACTCCTCTTATTTCTTTAAGAAGTTTCCCTTTTTTTTTTAATCTTTCAAGATTCCAAATGTTTTTCCTAAGTAGGGAATATCACCCAGTCAATCCACAATGGTGTTGATCATTATCATCAATCTAATGGAAGCCTATTTCATAGGTCAAATATCAACTCGTATAAGATTTTTTTGACATGAAGGATATGGGAGACCTCCATTATCTTCTTGCAGAGAAATATAGAAAATGGCAATGGCATTCACTGCAATCTGAACTAGTCTCTCATTCTGTGTTTCCTAGCCAAAAAACTATTTCAAATGATAACTTCTTTGCATTATTGAGTTGATTTTCAAGAATTATGTCATCGTTGAGTTGATAAATTCTTTACATTGTTGATTTGATTTTCAACAATTATGATTTGGATGTGTTCTTTCCATTGAAAATGTTCTCTAGTATTTTCAATTCATTTATTTCTTATGACTTTCTAATGATTGGACTCATTGTGACCTTCACTTTTTTTTTTTGAGAAAAATGGATTATACTAGAAGATCATATTGTTTTGTAATTACAAAAGTATATCTCTACCTGTTGGATAACAAAATGGGGAGATGTCAATTGACATGTTGTCTAACCCCATAAGAGCAATACACATCATGAATAGCCTTAAAATTCCTCCTCTGTGGGAGCAACGATATCCGAATGGAAAATGACACTGACAATAAGACTGTTCTATATAGGAATTGACATTAAAGCTAATCAGATTAAGTAGTATTGATCTCTTTCATCTGAGTGTGCTTGGTCTTTAATGAGTCCTTTTACTTCGTCTTCTCTATCAATGACATTATTGAAGTTGATGCTATTGCTTCAGTTCTATATCCTTGCTCATTGATAGTGTTACATTTTTCTTCAATTGGAGGATATTCACCATTTTGAAATTCATATTGCCATAGTTATTGTCATCCAACTTGCTCTTTTCTCCAAGAAAATGGTGGCATCATGAGTTTTTTTCATGTTTCTATACTTTGATGTTGAAATGTCCACTTGAGCATTTTAGAATTTAAAAGTGTTGCTTTCATTATAGGAAATCTACCTAAGACAATGCATGCTCCACTAGATAATTCAAAAGACATTAATACCCACTTCTTATATAAATATATTAATATAACCACACGTCTATGTGAGAAGAGAGAATACTTCCTTTCAAAATATTACAAGTCTACAACTAGCACCTTGTATTCAACGATGCTCTCGTTTGGAACTTGATCTAATAGTTCCCCCCAATTGAAGAGAATTCAAAATGGAGAGGAGGGTGAAAAGACAAGGGAAGGGGAGTGATTAGTGAGAAGGCCCCTCCTTGACTAAACAAGATCCAAGTCAAGGTTTGAGACTATGGCTGCACATCTAGGATCAATGCAGAGCCACCTGGTTACCTAGAAGTTGGATTGTGGATCAATTCCATCTTAGTGATGGTCGATGGAGAATACTTCATGATCTGATGGGGGCAATACATGAAAACGTCCATCCAACCAAATTCTTGCACTAGATTGGCAAGTGAATCAAAGGAATGTGGGTAGGGTGGGACTGAAGAGGATCTCAACCAAAGTGATGTATAGGAGTCTAGTGGAGAACGTATTTCTATGTGGCCACTTAAATAATAAATAGGAAGTTCAAAGATCCTCAAAATGGTGGAAAGATCGCTTCAAATAAATATGGGGGAGTAAAGCACAAAAAGCCAATTTTCTACTTTGGAAGATCTAACATAAGTGTCATGGAAGAATGGCCAAATGGAAAGATCTTCATTGAGATTAAGGACCTTTAGAACATGTAGATGGAAAGCATAGATTAGTAAACTAATGGAGGAATTATATGTAAGGAATTATTTGTTGACATTAAGGGGCTTCAAAATAAAGCATGGTGACAACAAGTAGGGGCTATGAAAGTATTAAGCTCAAGTACTAGATTAATAAAATTTATCTTCATTTATTTTGAGACGTTGAGATTTCAAGAAGAGTGTGGTCTAGAGAATAAATTTTATGAGCACTTTGCAAGGAACTCTAGCTTGCTATGCTTTTATTAGCCTTGCCTATAGTGGACGATTGTTTTTGTGAATTTCAATTTTTTTTATTATAAAGAAACCAGCCAATAGTATTCACAGAAAGGGGGGGGGATCCCCTTTAAAAACCCCCGACAAAAGGAGGCCAACTTTGTGGGAAGAACCCTAGGCCTACACTCAAAGAGTGAAAAGAGCACTAAAACGGAATCAGATCAAGCACGAGGCTACTTCATCCAAGCATTGGCCTTCGGTTGGGAGGGAATTTGGAGATATTACCAAGTGCAATTTTTAAAAGAACTTAAATGAGTTGTGTGTTTCAAATTGCCATTTATAGAGATCATCAGTTGTGTGTTTCAAATTGCCATATATAGAGATCATCCTGCCTTCTGATAAGCCCAAGCTTCTGCAGGCTTGTTTGCCCTTAGTGTCCTTGGAGAGAAATCCCAATCTCAATGGCAATAGGAGTGTAATGTTGTGTACTGTTTTTCATGTTGTGGCTTGAAGCATGTGAGCTTGTGATTCCTGTCTTTTCGTAACGTTGAATACGTTTTGGCAGAGTGTAAATTACTCTTAGCACTAGAGAATTCAAGAAGGTAGCGCTTAAGGACGTGGGTACTCCCACAGCTCTAAGAGGCCAAACGGCCCTCTATGCAGAAATAGAGCTAAACAATCGCTACAATACAGCAATACGGACTAGACTAAAGCCAGCAATGAGTGCTATAAAACAGTGATACTGGGTAGACTTAGAGAGCTGAACCTATAATCCAGGATGCTGCAGAAAACTAAGAACTGTAAGAGCAATTGCAGCAACCAGCAAATTTGAACTGAGTGCTCACGGGAGCGCTCTTTATTGGGAGATCATCCTAGAGCCCTTAGATTATTGTAAATCCGTGCACACGTGCCTCAAGGAGAGTCTAGATCCAAACTTCATTCCATGTAGCTGACTGTGTAAAAAGCACTCCCCATTTCATTAAGTACACTAGCCTTTCTTCGGAAGTTACTTAAATTTTGAGCAGCTGCGGTCTCAGTGCAATTTCATGTTGAAAATATGTGCATGTACAGATGCTATTTAATGGTCACCATAACAAGAAATTAAAGTGCCATACAGCTTGAATAAGCTAGTGAAGGAGTGCAAGCGGAAATAGATGCTCGCCATCTTTTTCTGAAATTGAATTGACCTTCGCCAGCACAAGAAAATGCTTCTAAGAAGCCATTTTGAAAGCTTTCATTAGAGCATTTTTTGGCAATGATGTGGGCTTCAATCCTTTATGAAGCACACATACACTGCAACATTTCTTGATACATACACTTTCCGTGTTGAGGTGATGGCTAAATTGGCCAGAACTCCAAATTCACCTCAAAATTGCAAGGCCTTGCTTCAAGCAATAAAGAATCATCTAACAAATTTGAGCTCTTACCAAAAAGTCGGGACTTTGAGCTCTGCACCTTGTGACATTGGAGCAACCTGCCCAATCTCCTCCCTGTGCATTATTTCAACTCAGAGTAGATAGCATGCTTTTGAGGGGATATTGAAGGAGTTCTGGCAATAGCTGGCTCTTTTTGCCTGCTGAGTTGTAAAAGTTCAATATGCCATGTGAGAGGGATGTGTTTGTTAAAGGAGTCCCCATGGATTTGGCATCTTATTTTTTTGGACTTTTTGTTGATCAAGAGGTGAAGGTAATAATCCTGTCGGCAATGCCACTTCGACACAATGGACATTCTGTACAGGCTATAGCACATGGCTTGCACACTGCAAGGAAACCAGAACAGATGTTACAACCAAATTGAATCCACTCTACAGGCTGTTTTATCACATCCATAGCTGCCAACTCAACCAAAGAATACACCATACAAAATGAGGTCTCGAGTTCAGTTGCTTACAGCAAAAATGTCTACACGGGAGGAGCACAGCAGCTGTTGGTGCTTCAAAACAGACCTTGCAAATATGGCCATTCCTTTCCTCCTCATGGCTGTCAATATTGATCATCATTCCACGTTCTCTGTCTTTCTCTAGCCTTTGCTGCATCCTGGCCTGAAAGGTCATTGATTTATCAACATCAAGAGGCTAGTTGTATCATAAGCCAAAACATAAAATGCACAGGATTTTTCAAGGCTATCCAGGAATTACATCAATCTTTCCTTAGACGGTCTGCTTAGAGACTCCAAAGGGGGGAAAAGGGGGGGGGGCGCGGGGCACAGAGAGAGAGAGAGAGAGAGACAGAGAGGGGAGAGGGGGGGAGACAGAGACAGAGACAGAGAGAGAGGGGGGGGAGGGGGGGGGGGGGGAGATGCTATTCCACACAAGACCCAGGGGATGGGGGAGACCTTTGCTTGGCAAAGTTTGGTCAATGCTTCCACGTGAAGATTTTGGAGATCTTCCAAAGCAGCAAGATTTAGCCCATCCAGTTCTTCACTCTGCTAAAAAACAAACAGGAAACTCGTAAGCTGAACTGTACCATCACAAGCATTCAATGTCAGCTAAGAATTATTCATTTAGCCCCTCACAGCTAAAAGAAACGAGAATGTCCCTCTGACATTAAAAATGAGAAATTCTATCAATTAAGGGACGGCCAGCACAGTAGCAAATCACAGCACAGGGTAGAACAACCAGCAGGTCTGGGGCCAGCTCCAAGGCTTGACTGAACCCCTAGCCCAGCTTGGGGGTTAGTTTCACCAAAGGGGTTCTCACATTTGCAGAGGCTATTATGGAGTATTTTAAGTCAAAGCTGTCTGCCATGACCCCAACGAGCAAGCCCACATACTCTGCCATTGCAGCCTCCTCAACGTCCAGCCCCATGCATTGACATTCAAGGGAAGGATCAGCTCAGACCCACAGGAACAAATCTAATAGTTTTGCAGCAGGAAGTAAGAAAGCTCAGGCTTCAACTTGCAGCCCTTGGAAGAAAGGTGAAGCAGATGGACAGTAATTGCAAGCAGATAATCATTGCTCATTGCAGAGAACATACCAAAATGCACCACATCCCCACCAGCACCAATGCTTGTTTCCACGGTCAAGGAGATGATCACCACTCAAGTCAGCTCAGCCAATAAAGGGATGGCCATCGTGGCCAACAACAAAATTAATAAGGCAGATCCTTATGCTGAAGTAAAAGGGCAGGAAGCCATAGTACAAATAAGAAAATCCTACGCATTGGGGGGTTTCCCTTGGCTGCCTTAATTATGTGGAGGGGTACTCAGAAGACCGAAAAATCACATGCCTCAAGAAAGGAATACCACAAGTTGAATGGGATGAAAATGACATGAGTTGTATCACTAGAAAGAGAACGCAAGTGCAGGTTTATTTAAGAGAGGGAATAGGAACAGTTAACATTCTTAGACAGACAAACAAGCTGAAGGGCACAAGGATATGGATATTTGAGGAGCTAACTCCAACCCAGCTCAAGCAGAGGATTATTGAACTAACTAAAGTGAAGGATGCACAGAAAGCGGGGAAATGGGAAGTTTATCGAGATGGACTAGCATTAATCAAAGATTTCAAATCCAAACCCAAAGACTCTCGGTCTTAAACTGATGTAATGAAGGCCACTTTATTATAGGACCAGAACATAGATGTGTGCTAAAATAATCTCAAGCCGAGATGCCATGTGCACTCCTCGACTCTCTGATATTCAGATATGTAGTAGTTACTCTTTTTGGTGTGTCCTTTGTCTTATAGACCCATAATTCCTTTCGAAGACAGTTGATACACTTTCATTCATCCAATAAAAAGGAAATCCTATAGTTTGTAGGTGATATGAAGAACAGTTTGTAGTTGATATGAAGAAATCCTAAAGGCAAAACGTGAACTTCCTGTCTAAAATCCTCAATATGCATATTTACCTTTTGTTTATTTGAATGCATACAAGAAGATTAATCGGTCACATATGCAGAAAGGATCTGAACTTTGAAAGGGGATTCAATTACCTTCAGCTGAGAAATAAGAATTTCCATCTCCGCACTTCTTCTGCGTTCCACTTCTAGACCAGATTTCAGTTCTTCAAGAGCCCTATCTCCATTTTCTAGCTCCTTCACCTTTATTTTATTTCCATCCGTGGTATCTTCTTCTGCTGGAGTTCTGAAATGGTGTTCACCATTAATTTGGAACTCAGGCTCCATATCATCTCCTGTTACTGGTCTATTAAGCTCGTTGAAAGACTCCCGATCCTGTTTCAATTTCGCCACAAGTGCCCACATCCCAGCTAAATCACTTTCCAGATCTGCCTCCTTTTGTTTAGCTTCTTCAAGCTTCCTCTGGAGCTGTACCTCTGTGTTCTCTTTATTGGCAAGAGCAGCTTCTAGACCAGCCTGTCTCTCTGTTCTTGCATGCAGCTCTCTTTGAAGCTCTTCAGACCAAAGTTCCAATCATTAATCTTAGTACAGACCATCAATGTAAGATATGTTTTAGATAGAAGACATTTGCAAAATATGCACAGGAGGCCCTTCAAGTGTTTCAGAATTCATTGACCTAATGCTGAGAGCCATTACCTGTAACAGCAGGCTTTGTTGCAACTCTTGTATATGCCAAATCTTGAGCCGCAGCTAAGTCTTTTGTCAGCTTAGCATTCTGGAAAGAGAGTCTGGTGACTTCTTCAGCAAGATTCTTAAGTTCAACAGCAGCTTCTGAAGCCAGTTCTTTGGCATAGGAGGCTTCTTCAGCTAGTTTTTGGGCATGGATTTGCAAACCTCCTTTCTCTTCCATCAATTCAATGTTCTCCTGCTTTAGTTTCTCAATCTCTGCTGCCTGCCACTTCAAAAACTAGTCAGGCCGCAAACTTCCTCTGTGAGATAAGGTACACTTTACCCATAGCACATGCAAACATTACACACCTGGGAGAGCACTTGAGACTGTAAGCCAGTATCAGCAAGAACGTTCTTGATGCTCCCCTCGGAGCTCCAGCTTCTTTCATCAAACACATCCTCTTCTGACAAACAATGCGAGCGTAACCATCCTTCATTCCCTCCAGCTTCATCTTTCATATTGCTACGATGACCTTCATAGTTCTTAACTTTCCTTTGCTTTTCTGATTTTTTCTCCAGCATAAGCGAGGCAACTTGATCCCCCAAAGAATTCATTGTTTCTTGCAGCTCCCGATTTTCAGATATCTAGCAATCAGTCAAGCCCGCAAGTTTAAGAGGTGGATTTCAATTATTTTGAGTCCCCAAATTTGCCTTGAAAAGAAAGAAAATGTACAGACACAACATGGAAGTCTGAATTCAACTCATTTGCAGCAGAACTTCAATATAAATTACCTTGGCTTGGAGCTGCTCCTGAAGAATTCTATTGTCCGCAGTTTTAATCTGTAAATTGTGCCAAGATTGTTATCAGCTAGTGCCAATTACAGAAACTTACCAGCATAAAATCTGGAAGTTATCAAAGGAAAGTACAAGAATGATACATACCTCTAAATCGAATGTCTTTTCATTCAATTGACCCATGAGCTTTGCAAGCGTCTGCCAATCAGCAGCAAGCCATTATAGTTGCTACGACTGGATTAACGACCAATTAAAATTTCAAGAAGAAACCAGTAGAGGAATGGAATAGAGCACCATCATTACCAAACCTCATTTTTGCATATTCACAAATAAACAGTATCAGAAGAATGCATCAAAGACAAATTTTTGGCGTACAGACATACAGAAGATGCCATACAATAACCACACCTGTGACATTTCAATTGGTGTAGCATTGTTTAAGGCAGCCTCTCCGATCCCTAGAATACGCTTTTCAAGCATACACATCTGGTGTTTCTTGTCCCATATTTCATCTTTGACGTTTTCTATTTGAGCCTTGCAACAATACATGTACATCTTCCATTATCAAATTACCAGTCCTGATAAGCTTTAAGACAAAATAAATCTTAACAATAGATATAGCAACCTAGCACATTTTAGAACTTAATTTACAAGCACCAAAAGACTATGCAACAGTTTTGTATTGGTTAAAGACAGCCTAGAAGAAATTACTTGCAATGGCCCATTGTCAGGGTTGCTTGCTGCCTGTTCCAGCATCCTCTTCAGTGAACTGGTGCGAAAAGCTACTTCACCAGCAAGCATTTTAACTTGCTCTCTAAGTAGATCCATCTGATCTGCCATGGTTTCTCCCGTCTGCCCAGATTATTTTTAGACATCAACCAAGCATAACCACAATTAATCATGATTAAAAATCTCGTCTTGAAGTATTTTTGACTCCCAACAGTTATGTGGCTTCCTTTTGTCCCATTTCACTTCCAAAAGTTGTCCCTATTACAAGTAGGAAAGTAACTCACAGGCGGAGGCTTTCGACCATGAACAGTAGCACTGAAAAGTTCGCCAGCTTGAGTACGCTGTGGGAATATCCCAATGGGAGGGAAGTCATCTGTTCTTGAAAGAAGGGATCTGTGGGGTCCTTTTGATTCTGACACTTCAGACTGGGATGCTGAGGATGTGATGGAGGTAGAACTATTTTGAGTGTCTTCCAGCTGTTTATCTGTGATGGGGCTGACTTGAAGATTTTCATTTTTCTGCAAGGGGTAAGCAAACAGGTGATGAGAAACTTGTGACAAGTTGATGTCCTCCATAAATATAAAGTTTTTCATCCTATAGTCAATTTAGCATGGACAGATAGCAAGTTTACCATAGCATATGTAAAAGTTTCAATATCAACAAAACTGTCTTATTCATTCTCACAGATAAGATACCACATAAGACTGCTTTCCGATGTACATTCCTAAGAAACATATCATTGTGATACAAAAAAGAATTCATGGATCTCAGCACTCTCGGAACATCTTATCAATAAAATATATTGCAAGTTCAATATTGAAGTGCTTGGCACCAAAAGCTGTGAAGGTAAATGGGAAAGGTGCCTGGAACACATGCACTGTGAAGTTGGAGCACTGTTGCTAACTATGCTATTGGAAGACAGCTTGGTGGCGAGGGGTTTGTCCAACAAATCCTCTAAACTTCCACCATCAGAAAGCATAGTGACTTTCTTTCTTGATATCTATCCATAACGCATGAGAACCTCACGAACTAATTCTCCTAGAGGGTCTCCCTTCTACTGAGTTTCTGCCACTGTGAGACTGCTGAGACTACTCCTGAGGTAGTGGTAGATCCAGATGGAAGGAAAGCTGGAATGCTTGCACTATCCGGAGAATGCTTGCACTATCCGGAGATTGGCTCGTCAATATGCATTGGCTGTGGTACCTGGATCCTGTGGTCTCCCACAGAGACTGAAGGATGGAGGGAAGTCATGCAGAGCCTATCTAAGGTAGACACCTAGGATGTCCTGCTACCACTCCATAACCCCCTACTGCTGCTCACAATCTCACGGAAATTTTCTGAAGCTCTGATATCAATGTAATAGGCACTCTCTCACTAGCTGTGTCCGTCCTAACTACTGAGGGTGGAAGTGTCAAATGCTATCTGCAAAGAGAGAGAGAGAGAGAGAGAGAGAGAGAAAGTTTATTAAAGTCTACGAAAAACCGATGGGTCTATGAGACTGATAAAAACTTGATACAAACAAGCAGAAGGGTGGAGCTTGCAGTCCATCTCGATCTCCTGGCGATGACCCTGCTCCTGACTAAAGCTACTGTAACTCCTGTGGGTCGTGCTTCAAATCTGAACAAGGGAGGGAGGTCGCCAAGTGTAATCAGTGTGTCCATCCATTGTCGAGTATGGCATGTCTCAAACTCTAGGTCTCTGCTGTGTCTCCCAGCAGGGGCTGTGTGATCCATATGATCTAAGTGAAAAAACTCTGTAATCCTGCTTTGAGAGGGATCGGACTGTGTGTCGACGGAAGCTTGTCTCCGCGCCCTGAGTAGAAGCTCTCTATGCCGAAGTGCCTTGTGAAGGAAAGCAGCAAGACACCTCTGTTCTGGGTATGTAAGGAGCCTAGTGAGGGGACCAAAACCGTTGATAGGCTAAAAAATGTAGAAGGCTTTTGTGCACTGCATGTATATAGGGGATAGACACTTAGATGTACACAACTAGTGTAGCTGGGGCTTTTCAGAGTTAGTGGGTGCTCTTTTGCAAGTAATTAAGGACTGATGTAAATATTCCAAGTTATAAAAATATGTTTTGTAGGGACTCCTATGGGAGATGATGAGTTGCAGTGTGGTTGCACCAGGCACACCAGAGCATCATGGTATCCAATGTGACATGGTGTTGGTTTTGGGGTGACATGCGTCTATCATTGTGATTATGTTGTCATGTAAGGGTTCCATCTTATTGTGAGTCAAGTAAACATCCATGTAATGGAATTGGGTTGATTTTAGTGTGGTCATATGTAGGCATTCAATGCATTAATTTCCCTACATGAAGTTTGTGTATGGGGGTGATGCCTAAAGTCTAAAACGCGAGATTTAATTGTCTTGGCCTAAGATTTTGAGAAGGGCAGGGAAGAGTGGTAAAAACGTGGCTGGAAATCTGGATAATGAAGCATGACCCGCATGTTGCACACGTGGTGGCTACGTGGCAAGTTAGCATGAGCATGTCACAAGGTTTCTAGAGGAGGATGCCAATTTGATTTCGCAGGAGCTCGGCCATAAGGGAGTTTTTTGGGTTGTTTCCAAGAGAGAGGAGGCGATGTGGAGATTTGTAGTTGCACAATGACCGAGGTTGTGGAGGCATCAACAGATTCGCCTGCTTATGGAGAGTTGGTACAGGTTGATGGTGATGCACGAGGCGTGAATGGGCTTCAACACCAAGTACCAGCAGACAAACGAAGTCACCTTGTGCTGAGCACTATTGCCTTTCTTCTTTTCGTGTGTGTTAAGAGTGACTGGCCATGTGTGAGTTTTTGTATGAGCTGTTGAGGTCATTGCCGCTCGTGGTTGAGGGTTGCACCATCAGCCAAGAGGTATGGGTTGAGACCTTGGGATTCAGGCTGGTTTCCAAAGGATCATAGGACCTGTGAGAAGTCAAATTTTGTGAGAGATTGCCTTTATGTCCACGTGCTCTAGATACTAGTGCATATGCTCTATCTTCATGAGCGCCACACTGCGTTACTGATCCCGTTGGTGTCCCTTTTCATTTTTAATTTGAAGTTATAGTTGGAAATTGTGAGAATTATTCAAGTTGGAAAGAGGATGAAGGTTGCCTTCCATGTCTGTGGGCTTGTTTGTGTAATGATTGAATGAGTGCACACCATTTGAGTGAAGAAAATTGGTCAGACTAGAGCCATGCTATGATTGCTTGAGGGCAGTCCAGTCATTCCCCTCTTTTTCTGTTATCACCGTCTCTGAAGAGGCAGTGACCTTGGCCACGGATCTTATAGTACACAGGGCATCTAAAGGCGAAGTGCTCCTCTGAGTCGATCTCCTGTCAATCACATAACATGCAAATGCAGCCCTCCCTGGGAATCCCCCCCTCAACTCGTCCACTCTCGATACGAAGTCGGTACGATGACACTCGAAATTGCCCGATGGCGATCCTCAATGAGTGCGGTAGATGGATCCACATGTACTCTAGGGGGATAATGAAACCCTCCTTAGAGATGTGGAGGCAATGATCCCTGTAGAAGCTAAGCTTCACTAGAAGCTCCCTCGGTTCCAACCAGGTCCTAAAAGTGTGTAGCTATAGGAGGTCCTCTCGAATGAACTGGTTCACGTCGTGGTATCCAAGTGGGATGGATGGGGCGTCTAGGCTATACTAGAAAGGAGGCAACCTGTCAATGTGGAGTCCCATTCTCTCAAACCACCTACGTGACTGTGCATACCAACCCCTCTTGTCTCCTCCATCCGCGAGAACCATGGATGATTCCAGAGCCAACCATGGTAACCTACATCGTCCCAATGTGCAAGATCCATATTGTTTGACTCGATGGAGATAAGTGATGGCCTAAAAGGTGGCATCTAGCTACAAGGAGGTAGCTCCGAACTCGACTTGGATGATATGGTGCGGCACTGATGGCTTGCCCCGGATGATCCGCAAGAGCAAGAGGATCTGTAAGGGCTCTTATCAAGCCCACTCTCTGTCTAAGAGAGTTTGGCCCCCAACAAGGGCTGCCATACATGCCATTGGTCGAACCAAGGAGTCAAACAAGACAGCCTTGGTTCGAGGGTTCTGAAAATGTGAACAGAAGCACTGTCTCTCCAATCGGGCAAATGAGGCACAACCTCTACTCAAACAAGCCTCCATCGCTAGTCTCATCGTGAAGATCGGGCCAGAGAAAACAACACCCAAGTAAGTGTACGCGGACACAATCTCAACCTACTCCCCATCAAAAGTGAACTACTCCCTGTGCATGGCTGCTCGAGATGTGTTGAAGATCATAACCTTGGTTTTGCCGAGGTTAACCTTCAGATCGTGTAATGCACAAAATGAATGCAATATGTCCAAGTGTCTCTGCAGCCCCTCAAGAGTGGGACATCAATACCACATCATCTACATATAAGAGGATCTCAACCAAGGCACCGGCGAGAGAGCAACCAACCCCCCCTAATGTGTCTCGAGCTCGTCTATGTAGAGGCCAAAACAAGGTTGGTCACAACGGGCAACCTTGTTTGACTCAAATGGTGCTCATAATCTCCTCTGTCCATCCAGCACCTGTCCGAACTCGGCCTTAGACTCTCTCATAGAATGTCGTAACAGCCCATATGATCTCTTGGTCATACCCCAGCTCCAACAAGTGCCTAATGAGGCAAGCCCTTGGGACCATATCAAAGTCTTTGTGAAAGTCCACAATACCTTCTACTTCCGTGATATGGCCTCCTCTATGATGCTTCGGAGTGTGAGCACATGATCCATGGTCCCATTGTCCCGTCAAAATTTTGCCTGCTTCTCTACCCTAAGTCCCTGCATCTCTACGAACCGGTTGACCTCTGTGTCAAGTACTGATGCATAAATCTTGGACATGACATGTCCAATCATAATGGTCCTGTAGTTTCCTGGGTTCATGGGATCTCCTACCTTGTGAATAGGAGTGCTAGTGTTAAGGGTTCAAGGGCGTGGGAAGCCCAAGGTAAACAGCATCGTTGAAAAGCTTAGCTAGGATATCAGTGTAGAGCTCGCATATGTGTGCCAAATTCGAGTACCGATGAGAGGTGAGGGTGACTTTTCCTCAAGGAACTTGCCCCAAAAATCCTTGAAGTTGTTACTAAATAGTGTATTCAAAAACTCTTCCTCATTTTGGTGGATAAATGCATGCTTCTTCCGACATACTAGACGACGGTACTCACATATCGTGTTTGGACGATTCAGAAGATTATGTTTGGCTTCAAATCGGAGCTGTCGGCGAAGGGCCTTACACTCCACATCGTACCAACTATTGCAAGGCACTGACCCAAGAGGCAAAGGTTTAGTGGAGCGAGTAGTGTAGGGAAAAGCATGTAAGGCAGCCTTGTGACGCGAGTGGCCAATCAAGGCAGCGCGGTCCTCTAAGAGGAGTATGTGATCGATGTATGTGAGTAGTGTATAAAGTCGTGCAGAGTAAGCTGGAGCTATGCCGTGATCAAAGAGAGAGAGAGAGAGAGAGAGAGAGAGAGAGATGCATAAAAGACAAACCCATTGTGGACACCCATGTTTATGATAACTACTATATTTACTCTTGGGGCCTGTCATTCACCAAAATACCCCTTTGCAAAACTTTCGGTCCCTCAATGAAGAAGGCTATGCTGAGGTTGTAGGACTAAGACTAACTATAGTAAATTGTGCCCATGAGAGGAGGATCAATGTGAAGTTAGGAGGGGCCCATTGCTGCTAACGGACTGAGGGCTGCCCCGGGTCCATGTCATGTGGCCGCCTCTAGTCACTAAAGGAGCTGCTGCATCTATTGCTGCTGAAATTGCTGTGCTGACTGTGGCTGGAGGTGGAGGTAGAGCTGCAGCCATTCCTAGAGCTGCTGGTACTACTGCTGCGACTGGAGGGGGCTGCTGCTGATGCTATTGGGCTCATGTTGCCCTAGATGCCCCCAGAATTAGGGCAAGTGCTACCTTTTATTGGACGGCTGATGTCCACCAGTTGGCCCTGCTAAAGTAGCTGATCTATTCCAGACTGCCCAACTTGACAAGTAGCAACATAGCATCATATTATATTTGAAAAGAGGAGCAGCCATCCAAACAGTTCTCAAACGTCTAGAGAGTCTCGAGCCATCCAGCTTTTTGTGCCACTGAAGCCACCCAGCCATACAGCAATGTGGCAGGTTTGGATTGGTTGTCGACTTGTACTAGTGTCTGCACCTGTGCTCTAGGTTGGAAAGCTCACCTCCCCATCTGTAAGCCCCCATATGAGGAGAGCGTGGGGAAGGGAGGCCTAGGGCAGCATATGCCCATAAATGGCGGGATCCGTGGGCAGGTGTACGGCCTGCAACAGAGCCTGCAAGTGGCACAAGAATGACAGGGCATCTCTTCCACAGTGCGTACCCTCTGTTGGTCGATTTCTAGCATGGTATCAAAGCCCAAGTAGGAGGCTCACGCCTGAAGCTAGGGAACTTGCTGAAGGACGACCCTGATTCAAAGGCTCTAGGGAATCGACTTCCACGACTACAGGACAGTGCCCTTGCGAGAAGAAGGGTGACTCAGGTTCAGTCACGTGCGTACAGAGTTCTGGTCTACAAAAGATTGAGTTTGCTTTTCAATTTTGCTATGTGGTTTAGCAGTGGAGATGGCAATTTCAAAAGCAAAAGCCTCTTCAGCCCCTTCTCTTCCTTCCTCCTACCTCAATCAAGTTCTTTCTTTCACCATCCCTAACTTTGGAGACTCTGGGAAACTGGATGGGACTAATTATCCTATCTGGACGGTGAAGATCCGAAGTCATTAGTGGCTTGGAAACTGTGGAAATTGACAACAAGAACGGGGGCCAAGCCAAAGGATGTGGTGGACAACAAGGGGATCTTGAAGATTGGGAAGATAGAGATGCCCACGCCCTGATATTGATCATAAGGACTACGGCAAACTTTGTGCTTCCTCACATCCAAATGACCGACACGTGACTCTAGAGATGACGAGGACACTTCCAAGAAGAGGAAGCAAAAGAAATGCTTCTATTGTTACACCCCAGGCGGCAGATCAGAAAAACAAGGAGTCCGACTCAGATTTAGATGGTGACACAAAAGCCAAAGCTAATGTGGCAATCGAAGAATCGTTCTTGATAACATCTCCGTGTGTTACTGAGGTCAAATACACCGACCTAGAAGCCACAGTGATAATGCTTGACATTGAGATGGGGGTTGACGGGGAGTTAGAAACCTTTGTGAAGGTGAAGGACGGCATGAATGCATGGCTATTAAAACTGACACGAGGATGGATTCCATGGAGTGCCCTAGGGTTTCATGTTCAGATGGTTGCTGTAATTTAGAAGGGAATAGTACAAGATTGCACAAGTTATTGGTATGTGCCTCGATGAGGTGCGTGGTTTGCTTTCAAAGCAAGCACACAGGCAGTACGACGATCTTGTATGTACTTGATGTTCTGCATTTAAGCCTTTATAGCATGTTGTGGAGATAATCTGTTCTTCATGTCTTGGGTAATACGAGATTGGAAGAAATGGGCCTTCTTCGAAGGCAAAAGGGGAAGTGTGGGTGCTTCTTGAAATCTCGGACACAGATTGCTAGAAGGTGATGGACAAGGTGTACTAAAGTCAAAAGAGTACTTGCTTGAGAGCTCGTGGTGAGAGTTCGTGGTCCAGGTTATCTGGAGATATTCTTGGGATTTCATTTCTCGAGATGGTGGACGGGTTGAAAAAGACCCTGAGAGCATGGTGCCTAGAAGACTCCAGGTTGTTCACTCATTGTGAGGGGGACAACTGGAAGATCGTGGAGTCATTGCTCGAGTTCGAACGCGGGAACGTGACTGAAAGTGGTGGTATCATCTGGTGCTACCGTGGATAGACCTCTGTACCAAGACGGTTAGCTTTTGCAGGACCAGACCCGCAGGAGCAAGATCCACTAGTTGAAAAGCCAGGAACCGGAATCGACACCGGATTGTTCCTGAGGGTATCATCATGGGAGCTACTGGGGCAACGTCATCGACATGTTGACATTGGGCCAAGATCTGTCGGTGAGAGGGACTGTTGGAAAGGTCACCTCCCCATCGGTAAGCCCCCATAAATGAGAGCATGGGGGAGATAGACCTAGGGCAGCATATGCCCAGAAAAGATAGAGGAGAAAGGCGCAACAGATGGTGGGATCCATGGGCAGGTGTACGGCCTGCAACAGAGCTTGCAAGTGGCACAATAATGGCAGGGCATGCAGCAGCACATGGCAGCCTAACTGGACAGGTGGTTATAGCCAGCCAACCAGGCCTGTTTGTGGGCTGGTCAAAAGGGCTAGGCCCTGCACGAAGGAATGGGCCAAGAGGTCCTGGTTTTATAGCCCCACAAAGTTGGTGGGGGGAGAGAGCTGGTTGGCCATTCTTGTCGGCCACATAAGGCCAGCCCACAGCCCCATGCATAGGGGGGAGTGGAGGGAGCTGACACAAAGCAAAGGGCGCTGAGCCCCCATTTAAAGGCAGTGGGCACAGCCCAAGAGAGCTTCCCACAGCCCTCAAGATAAAGGGCTGGTGGGGGCGGGTTTTTGACAGGCTGAGTCAGCAAATTTGGGGCAGACCAGTTGGTCATTTTGGAGCCCCTTGGGGGCCTATAAATAGACACAGGGCCTCATAACAGCATCCAGCAGGAGCAGCAACTGAGCAGCATATTGCAGCAGGAGGAGGCCAGCCAGACAAGCTTTCATAAGCCCCAGGAAGGTGCCCAAGACCTGCAGACAAAGTGCTTGGAAGAGGCTTCACCCTTGGCTATCATCTTGGACAGCAAGGTGCAAGGGTCACGGATGGAGAGTCTACATACGCTCAAGGTGGAGCACGCAGGCTCAAGTCTAGAGATATCCAGCAGATAGTCGTTCGTGGTGGTAAGATCAAAGGACCACGCATTGGTGGGACTTTGGATCTATCTCTCTTTGTATTGTGTCCGTAGTTTTGGACGGAAGTATATTCTTTTGGTATATCTGGTTGGATCATTGCCTATCGATGAGTCTGCACATCTATTTGAAGCACATAAGTTTAAGAAGTTTGTGATCCCACACCCCACTCACACTTTGTGAGCTCCAGGGCTATTCTATCAGTCTTCCGCTGTGCGTACCCTCTGTTGGTCGACTTCTAACACTTTGCACCTGCTCGAGACTGTGCAGGCTGTAGTACAGCCTATATGGATGGTTGGATCATTGTCTATCGATGAGTCTACACATCTATTTGAAGCACATAAGTTTAAGAAGTTTGTGATCCCACACCCCACACACACTTTGTGAACTCCTAGGCTATTCTATCAGTCTTCCGCTGTGCGTACCCTCTGTTGGTCGACTTCTAACACTTTGCACCTGCTCGAGACTGTGCAGGCTGTCCTACAGCCTATATGGATCCTGTATGGACTGTCGTATTGTTGGACTTGACTGTGGAGCACGCAGGCTCAAGTCTAGAGATATCCAGCAAATAGTAGTACGTGGTGGTAATTCCAAAGGACCACGCTTTGGTGGGACTCTGGATCTCTCTCTTTGTATTGTGTCCATAGTTTTGGACAAAAGTATATTCTTTTGGTAGCTTCTATATCTGGTTGGATCATTGTCTATCGATGAGTCAGCACATCTATTTGAAGCACATAGGTTTAAGAAGTTTGTGATCCCACACCCCACACACACTGTGTGAACTCCTGGGCTATTCTATCAGTCTTCCGCGGTGCGTACCCTCTGTTGGTTGATTTCTAACACTCTGCACCTGCTCGAGACTATGCAGGCTGTCGTACAGCCTATATGGATCCTGTATGGACTGTTGTATTGCTGGACTTGACTGTGCATCTGTCCTGCTTCTGCTGTGGGCTGCAGAGCTGCCAGCAAGACAGCCATGCCATGTGCTGCAAATGCCCATGACATGGCTCGTGACTATACATTCTCTCAAATCCATAGGCAGTAAAAATACCTGCAGATCCTCATTTTGTCAAGGGGAAAAAGGTTAACAGGTTACTCTCCAGCTTAATTTATTAGCTCTACCTACTCTGTGTATGAGAGTTCTGAGCAGGTTTCTGTTTAAAAAATAACAAAGAGCATATTTGAAAGTTCTTAGAGCCATTCAAATGCAAATGTCCTGAAGAGTTACTATAGGAGTAGCTCAGGGAAGCAGCAAGGAGAAAGCATATTCTAACTACATTTAAAAAAAGTATGTGTCTCTCACTGCTCAGACTTCAGTCTTCCAAAACTCTCGTCCAAAGAAGGTTAACAGTTACTTGCCATTGGCCAAATGAAATATTAAATGTGGAGGAAGTTGAGATCACAGAATAGGATTGCAAAGCTAAGAACAGTATATGAGGCCACCATCTCAAGAGCAGTGATTTAACCAAACACGATCCTTTGTTAACTTTTTAGAAACCATGGGAAGCATATATATTTAAATTTAAATGAATAGATTATTAGGGGATAGTCAACACTGAGGTTTCCAACCTACCTCATCTTCTCCAAAGGAGTGTCTCCTCCTGTGACCAGGCTGTGGTTCTTCAGGTAAAGTTGGAATGCTGTTCTTAGTTGACACAAGTATCAGCTTTGTTAGTCTCTGTATGCGCCCCATTAAAGCTGCCTTTGCTTGTTCTTCTTCCTCTAACCTTGACTGCATTTTAACTTGGCCTGCTTCCAGCTGCGCATTGCAATCATTTCATCATATGAAAATCAGGAAGGGCCTTTGATGCCTATCCATAAAATAAGAATGTGATGGTCATAGTGCAAAGGATCTGTCTCTCTCCCTCAGATTTTAACATACAGCGATCTCTGGAACTTGTTCCCTTATGCAGTTATACTTTGAACCCAATCTTTGCTTCCTACTCTTTCCTTAACAACAGGGTCTGTTCATCTTCTGCTGCTTGAATGTGCTGTTATAGAAATCTTGGAAACTCACACACATTCATGAAATTGTAGAGGCAAATAAAAATGTAAACACCTGCTGACGAAGGTTGAATAGATCCTCTTGACCACCAGCACCCACAAGGTGAGGTTTTTCAAGGATACCTCTCTTCAGTTGATCTAGCTCCTCCTTCAAAGTAGTTATCTCTTTCTGGTATTTCTTTATTAGTGACTTTTCATCCATAATCTGCACCAAGAAAGCAGAGTATCAGCACCCTTGACAACAGTGGATACGGTTTGGTAAGGTTTATTGAGCCTTTTTCCCTGTGGCCAGGAGATATGAAACAACTACAACCATAGTAGTAACAGCACAAAAATAACATAGAAGATTTTTATGACCCACCCTGGTAGCAGCTGCATGAATCTCCACCCGTTTTGCTCGGTGAGCAAACTTAAGTGTATTATGAGTCTCTTCAATATTACTTGATGCAGGAGTAATGGTACAGATAAGCTGTGCAAGCCACATTTCCAAGTATCAGAGCACTATATCATATATTAGTATATCTCAGACACCTATTGCATCTCAGATACAAAGCAAAGGAATAAGAGAGCATGAAACAGCTTGTCGTATGTCCAAGCATGCATCATGAGGGTAGGTCAAACTCTACCGAATCATGAAAATGATCAAACAACTATCTTTTCATAAAAGCTGACAAACAATGTCCATAAAGAGAAGTTTACCGAAACACGACCATGACCACTCAAGGACGACTGCAATAGGCGAGTCAATTTTGAATCGCGGAAAGGTACATGGGATGATTTTCCATCACTCAGTTTCGCTATTACCTGAATTTAACATCACATCCAAAATAGATAAGAAAAGAAAAAGCCCATATCTTGAACCACATAGAAGCGCGATTAAAATAAATGAGGACATAAGTTCGGTGGCACCACACTAACTTTAGCTAAAAGGCGCATCAGAGGTAATAGAGCTTACAGTCCCCAGGGTCAGCAAGCTTTTATTTATGTAGGCCCCCTCTTTTCGTCTTAGCCCAGTGGTCTCAGTTTTGGAACTCTCAGATCCGGCAAGATCAATCAGGTTCTGCATCATATACAATCAGCATGACATCGAAATTCTGCAGACTAAGTTATGTGAAGCATTCTTCACCTCTGAGAAGAGCTTATGAGTAATTTGAACTGCTGCTTACCAATTGCGACAAAGTAACTTCCTCATCATCAACACCAGCAGTGTGGGAACTACTTTCAATCGTCTGCAGCCAGCATATCAAAGCTTAAAATTTTCCAGGAGTAATTATGAGCAAGTCCTCAATTGCATGTCACAACCATCCTATGGAAGCGATAAACATACCAATGTAAAAATCGTGTGACTTCTGCTACTTAGCAGATTGAAATTGTTGGATCCAACATGCCGATGTTCTGGTCCAAAACAGAAGAATTGCAATAAGGACCCCATCAAGCAGACCCTCTATGAGCATATACTTACAAGGAGCAAAATGGAGCATTTCTCTCTTCAAGCACTCATCACTTTACCTTCTCCTGCTGCAATCAGGGAGAGGGCATGTGCAGGAGACAAGACGACTTCTTCCTTCAGGCCTTCCACGTAGGTTCCCTGTGAATTGGCTCAATAAGTTTTTAGAAGCACACTTGTGCATTGTAATCGTCCCCAAACATGGGGTATTTCAAAACTACACTTCAACCACCTCAATAAGCCCTCCCCACCCTTCATTATGGAGAAACTCCTACTAGAGATTAGAGCTTTGATTTCAAATTGCATGAAATGATCTGTCTACAAATATCATATCGCTGAAGTCGTACTTGAGAGTCTTCCCGAATCCTCAAGTTTTGTCCTGCAGGATCTAATAAGTCATTGATGACCTGCAAGTGCCAAAATTGTTGTTAACCAGCTGCATGCGTGGATATGTACAGGACTTCAATGCAGTGTCCAACCATATATCACCTCATTATATATCTCTAGGTAAGACACACGAAGAAGAAATTCTCGACCTGGTGTCTGCAAAATCAGATCACCACACATCGTATTAGGAGCTTTGCAAGATGTGTAGATCGCATGCAGTTCCTGGGTCATCCAGCCTTAACAAATTCAAACCTAGAACAAAGAAAAAGGTGGTGACAATACATCCTGAATAATACTGAATACATCCTTCACAGCCTGCGGAATGATGCCCGGAGATCTTTGGTCACCCTAGAGATCATTACAAGCCAAGAAAGCAATTTCAGCAGCTAGCCAATGGTGGCTGCTTTCAATCTTATGATATGTATACCACTCTCAATAACAACCAAACAACCATCTTAGAAAAGCTCAGAAAAATTATTCATTAGCAGTCTAGAAGCTCTCAATCATCTTGATGACTATATGATGCAAGGATTAACAAGCCTTAGAAAGCATGTACGACAGTAGAGCACGTAACAAAATTGCTCATTTCATGAGGTGAAAACACAGCTCCTCATATTTGGGAAAAACATTTGCGAAAGGTTTCTCTTGCCTTTCCATGTTGTATCCCGAGGGAGGGCAGAAGAGAGGGTTTGAGATCATAGAGAACGTGAAAAATGGACCTTAGATTTTTATTTATTTTCTTTCATTTCCATACAAATTGTTTCTCTGTGAGAGGGGAGGAGTGCCAGTCTGTGTGTGTGTTTTTTTTTTTTTTGGGGGAGGGGGGCAGGGCGGGGGGGGGGAGATTGAGCTTCAAACAAAGCAGCACTACTTACATGCATAGTGTGTGTCTTGCCACTACTTGTGACCCCATACGCAAATACAGTACCTGTGGAGCCAGAATATGTCACTAAAATCAACTACTTGAAATCCTTTTTCTGCAGATCAGTTCTAACGTTTACTATCACAAACCAACCAAACCACTGAATAAACTTCCAGCTTTCTTAAGAATAGAATAGACAGAAGGCCACTGGATATCTACTTTTGCAACAAATATGGTTTTATCGGTCAAGCATAATTGAGTCGAAATTTTGGTCATCGTTGTACTGAGAAGGTGCAGGCTAGTTCAAAGACTTAAGTAACCTAACTTGGCTTGGGGTATCCCACTTTACCCAAAAGGGACCTTGAGCATGTACGAGGGGAATTGAACCCAATGACCTCTTTTTACTTCGATAGTCTTAGCTTTAGGCTAGATAAAGCTCTCCTGAAAACACTAGTTGATCGCATAGATAGGTTGGGAGGGACGTCCCGGTCGCTCCAATTCTGTTTATTTGGCCATTTCTCTTCAGCCCACTCTTCTATCCCCCTCCCCTATCTTTTTGTTTAAATCCTTTCCTTCCCTTTACCTTTGCTAACCCTTCATGCCAGGTTAGAAGACGACACTTACCATTCACACCTTCCATTGCACCACGCACGACCTGCTTGGCAGCTGCATCGTAGACGCCTTTAGTGGTGGTGGCAGGACCAAAAACCCGATCTGGACCAAAGCAAAGGCAGATAGTAGGCTTACAATTTTTGAAATCAACAAGTCGAATTCTAATTGCAAGAGTCTTTGCTAGGTCGTAAAGGTTGCTTGTGGGTGCATCCGAGGGGTGTCACAGTATGCCTGGTTTTCCTTGGACACTGAGCTGCGTTATGTAAGGTTGAAAAAAGATAGCAAGCTTCGTATTTTTAACAGTGGATGTTGTTGCAGGCTACGCGAGAGAAAACACAAGAAGTTCCTCCATGATGGGTCGTTCCTTAAGGAGCGGTCCGTTCGCTCTAGAGGTTCACAACGTCAGCAAGGACGAATTATTTCCGCGCTTTCTATTTGGTCCAAAAGAGCCACGGGGGCAATGGAACAAAGGCATGGGAGTCCATGCTTTCCTACATGGCCCCTGGTATAACCTTTGTTAACTTACCAAACGCATATGCCGTTTGCGGATTGTACTCACTCCGAACGATTGTATCTCCGTCGGCATACCATGCCGCTTCATCCCCTTTCTGAAGCTCTCGTGGACTGCACGAGGAACAACCAAACCTCTCAGGCCAGCGCACTTGCGTTTGATCACATCTGTTGATAGTTTTTCGCGAAACGCGTGCATTGTAATTTCTAAAACATTTGAGTGTGCCTGGGTGAATTATTACATTGCATCCAAGCTTCTCGAATTTTGAACGCAAATTGAGGTTTCACGATTCGGCGATCAAGCCTTTACAATGTTGATTTCATATATGCATTGGTAGAGCCATTTGGATCCACACCTTAGTGGTCTGAAACGAATGGTGACTGCAACGCATTCCTTCGCTTTAAGAACGTCCGTTCTGCTGTCCAAAGAAGGTGGCGGCATGGAGCTACTCGAACTACCCGAAGAGGGAGAGCTGAATTTACCCTTTTGTGAGGCAGGAGAGGTTGTCCAACCTTTGCTGGGTGCAAATGTTTTTCCCATGAAGGAAGCATTTTTCGAGCCAAAATGAAATCCCATGGTATGCGAAGATGATGACGATCCCGCGGGCTCTAAAACCTGCGTCAAGCTAGGGACATTACCTTGCGAAGATGAGGATTTATAGAATCTGAACGGAGAAGTGGATCGCGACTTGTTGGAGGAGGAAGCCATTGGGCAGACAGAGCAGACTCAGCAGGGACAAGTTACAACACCGCAGGGCAAAGTCAAAAGGCATGGCGTAGGAGCTGGTGATTGTTATTGCCGTCCATGTCGAAAGTCACAACGTACAAAGGTGCCATGTTGTGGGAAGGATCGATTAAAGCTCTGAGGAAGGAAGGGGAGAGTGGATGAGGGGAAGTAGAGAGAGCTTCCTATGCAAACCAACAGAGGAAGGTGAAGCTTGGTGCTGTGGGAGGGGAGAAGAAGGGGATACGTGTGAGCGAAGAAATTCCTGAAGAGAGAGGAGAAGAGATGAATGAGCTCACGAAGAGAGAGTTTTGAGGCAGGATGAGACAAAGAAGAGGTCGTGCAAAGAAGTTGCAGAGGCAAGGCGAGATGCCAGCTTTGACACAGTTCTTCAAACTCTGGAGATGGCGAGGTTTTTTTTGTTGGGTTGTTCATGAATCAAACAGAAAAATGGTGAGGACGAAGAGTTTGTGCTTCAGCACAACCATGGCTTTCCCTCCACTTCCTCTCCAAGCTCCCAGCTTTCAGGACTTATGGTGTTTTTCAATAGGCCTCGCGCGAGCTCTCTGTTTGGGCTCCACCCTGCCCCCTCGATTCCATATAGGCCCAACCTCCTGTCCTCTATTGCTCTTCCTCCACTTCACGTCATTCCCTACCCCCCTTGCCTGTCGCCTGCACCTGCAAGCTTGCTTGATGGGTGAAATAATCTGATATGAGAGTGTGTGTGTGCAAGCTTGCTTGATGGGTGTAATAATCTGATATGAGATAGAGTGGTGAAATAATCTTGATATCAGAGAGAGTGTGCAAGCTTGCTTGATGGGTGGGGTGAAATAATCTGATATCTGTGTGCAAGCTTGCTTGATGGGTGAAAGAATTTGATATCAGATAGAGAGTGTGCAAGCTTGCTTGATGGGAGAAAATAATCTGATATCAGACGGGTGTAAAAGACACACAGAGAGAGAGAGTGTGTGTGCGCTTGAAGAGTAAATCTTGTTGCTTGCAGAAAGTGCTTTAGTGATCTGAATGATTCGCCATGGATACTTTTGTGTACTGAAGTATTGCTGCTGCAGAAAGTCTGGTTGATTTGCGATCAGGTGGGGGCACAAAGGGCAGATGGGGAAGAATGTCGGATGATGGGCGATGGCTACTTGCAAGGCGTGAGCTTTGCTGCTGCGGGAAAAAGTCTGTCTGATGAGTGATTTGATGGAGGAAAAGCGAACGGTTGAATGATGGGCGATGGCTTTCTTGTAAGTTGTGGGTGTATGAGAATGATGAACAATGGCTAGCTTTTTTTTTTTGCTACAGAAAAGTTGTTGGTGGTGTTGTTGAATTGTAAATGTGATTGTAGTTTGTTGTTGTTGTTGATTGGATGGAATTGGTTCAGACGAACAAACAAGGATTTTGACTCCTATGGAATTGAATTAGTTGGGATGAACAAGCAAAGATCGGACTGAAAAATGTCAATCCTTGACCGTAGCTTGTGCAGAAGTTGAAAGCTCTTATAAATGGAAGTTTGAACTTTCAAACTTTGATCTTTGATCTTCCACATGAATGCAAAAATTTTAAGCCGATTGCATTTGGACAAACTGTCAAAACCTTTCGCAAATTATTTCCGGCCATTGCTCTTTCCCTACGACTGCGACATTGCCAAGGTTCATTAATTTTTCAAGCGCTCGAATTCATGAGAGGCTGCATCCGTATCAGGAACATGTAGCATTCCCATTTAATTACGTTATTATTATTATTATTAAGAGGAGAAAAATCACCAGCTTTGGCTTTTATTTAATCGTAATTAAAACATCCGTGAGATTCTCCATGTTCTCTTTTTTGCTTTAATCCTCGCCCAACGGGAAGGTGGCCTTGTTTTTTTCTTTTTTTTAATAAATTCGAGAAATTGCGCCCCCCATTTAAAAGAAAAATAGAATATCTCGGTGCGTTGAAATTTTACTAGAATGCCACGTGGTTGGTTGGGGGCCCACTCGCATGCATAACTTATGGTTGTGTGGTGCACGTAAGGTGTTTTTTTTTTCCCCCCCCTTTTTTTTTTCAGTTTTTTGGGTTGTAGTGGGGGCCAGATGATGAGACACGTAGGCAGGCAGTCCGTCGCGCCAAGGTGTGGTGTAAGATGGGGGCAGTTGCCACGTGGAAAGGCTGGGACGGACAACACCGACTGAATGCCACGTGGCATACACAGTGCCAGCGTGGCGTGGCGTGCCATTCGGGAACGTGAGGTGTAAGAAGACAAAAGCTGCCATATGGAAGGTGGGGAACGGCCATGTGAGAAGCCACGTGGCACAGGATGATAGGGCGATTCTGCCGGCCTGAGACTGACGGAATCTCGGCGGCCGACGGAATCACGCGCGGAATGTGAGAGTGCGTCCAAAAGTCCGTCCAGAAGTCCGTGACGAACCGTGCAAATCCGCATAATTTACTGTACAGCTCTTGCAAGTTTTACAGTTTGCACCTTCTTCCGATTAACCGATTACTTTGAGTTGCTGAATTCATCACACAATCGCCATGCCACGCTCCCCATTCGAACGTGCCCGCGTCTTCCCCCCAGTTCCGTCGGAGGCTCGGAGTCCGTCCCCCTCTCAATTTGAATCCTTCGAAATTCGAATCAATCCGTCCTCCTCCTCGTTCCTTGAAAACAAATCGTTTTTTGTCCATGCGAATGCGGTTGCATTCGCGCACCCAGCGGGGCCACCTGCCCGTATCTCCCATGTCTCCTCTCCTGTCTTCGCTTTCGAGGCTTGTCCATCACTTTCATCGCGCCGCCCTCCCTCTTTCTCCGCACATATTACTTTGGATCGTATTTCCCGTCCGGGTTCTCGTTTCTACTACCAGGCGCAGCAGAATGAACCCATCCCCCTTTCTTCGTATGCTTAATACTGCTTCTTGAGCCCAGTGTCGGTTTAAGGCAGACGGCATTGCTCGAAAAGGGGGAGTGTCTTCGTCCCGCTGCAAGCATGCAAGAACGCCATGCTTACACTTCTGCTCCTCGTCTTCAGCCCGCCCGCCGACAACAAATTGTTCTAATAGAATGCATTCAACAAGGATTCAAGTAAAGCCACCTCTCGAGTCTGGAGGATATTTCTTTAGGGAGGACTTCTTCTCAATTAAAAGAGACCTCTCTCCCCCCTCTCTCTCTCACCCCTGGCACATGAGAGGCCATTCAGGGAGCTTCCACCTCATGTGGCAAACGGACTAGCACATGAGAGGTTTTACAAGCCATTCATGCAGCCTCGGCAAACAAAAGGCCATCACTTGACCCTTGTAATCGGACTGCACAGGCTGATAAGGGTTAGCAAGGATTCGGCAACCAATGAAATGCTGCCATCAACCTCACAAAACACTCCCTGAGCATGTGCCCATAAATTTGGCAAGGTCCAACATACTTCAGGCAAGCATGTGCCCATAAATCCAGCAAGCACCTTGAAACAGAAATGGAACGGAATAGTGATATAGAACCAATCCACGATACACATTGGTACGATCGGATGGTGTGTTCTTGAAGGACATGCCTTTTGATCAAAGAAAGCAGATCAAATTGAGAAGCAATATGTTTCTCGTAATTGAAGGGATGCTAAAGTGATGTGATATCGATTAGGTGGTGCGACGTTGTGTATCGGATCATGAATAGAAGGCTGAGGTCCATTATGGTGTATTGGTCGCTTTTTTACGAGAGATTATGGCAAAGAAAATTTTCTAGGCCAGGTTATGGTAGCCACCAATGGCGATCAAAGATGCGCATGATTTTGCCAAACATTGCTAGTATTGTCAACAAGATGGCCAACCAGTGAATGTTGATCGGATGCCACCAAACCCAATTCTACCTTTTGGTCCATTTCAAAAGTGGGGCTTGGATTTCATGGGGTCCATTCTTGCGTAACAGTGATTACTACACCAAATGAGTTGAGGCGCAGGTGTTATGGGACAATTCCGTGTCAAGTATGGCAAAGTTCCTATACAAAAATATTATCACCCGTTTTGGATGCCCCGTTGAGTTGGTCTCCGATCAAGGAGGGCGTTTTCTCAACAAAACCATCAAGGAACTTATGGATGTGCATATGGTGATCCACAAAATGTCCACAAAATATCATCAGTAGGCAAACGGGCAAGCGAAAAGTAGTAATAAAACCATGAAGCTAACAGTGTCGAAGAACAGAATGGATTGGGATACATAGCTGGGTTTGTGTATCGGAATATAGATGGTGATGGCGACTCCTCATATTCATACAACATCATACAGTTCACACGAGTGGAAGTGCTTGACAAGATGTTTGAAGCTGTATGAGTCTCCATCATTGATTTCATTTCATAAACACTCCTTGAATTGTGAAAGCCTATGCAAGAGGTCATTTTCATCTTGTCTATGCTCAACACGATGCGAGGTGCCCTCTGTGTTGTGAATCCTTCTGGCAACCAAGAGACAAGACTACTTTTGCTATGCACATGCATTTTGATTCACACAATCTATCGAATACCATGGGCAAACGAAAGGTTTCCTTTGCAAACCAAATTTGTATTCCAAGGCACAGAAAATTCTAGAGGTTGAGGATGATGTAGCCAAACCAGCCCTATAGTGAGCTAAATGGGTGAGTTAGTAGCAACGACCGACTTGTCCCTATTTGTTGATTTCAAATTCCATTTGGATAGGGAGGACTGTCAGAATCAAGCTTAGCTTTGAAACTTGGATCTAGAAGGCTACAATAATCTTGACTAGTGGAAGTGGCAAGTTGACATGGGGGATATTTAAACCCCGAAATTTCACATGCAGATGACCAATTTGCATGCAAATGTCCAATTTCCATGCCTATAGTAGACTGGGGGGTATTTAACCCAAAAATTTACTAGTAGAAGATGTAGTATCTATAGTATTCAAATTGCCCTTGTTGCTGGATGCTCTAGTCAAGTCAGAATTCAAATGCAATACTCAAATGATGGTAGCCAAGTCTGGTATGCCACAAACATATATGCTCAAGAATTGCAAAAGCGATGTGAGGCAAAAGCAATTTTTGTGGTTTATGGAGAGGGTGTCGTTTTTTACAAAATATGACTATATGTTGAAAGAAAATCATTCTGCGTTGTATTCTACTAAAAGGGGGGAAAGTTTTAGTTGGGCCAAGATTGTGCACTCAAGGATCATGGATAGAAGATGTAAAAAAGGATTCTCAATAGAAACTAGAGGAGGCACAATCTGTTGTTCAAACTTTGTAGAATAAAAATAAAGTGATTGAAGAAAAGACGCAATAGCTCAAGGTTTGTTGACTACTAGAAGCACCATGGTCTAGGATGTACAGAATTGGCTCACTGTTATGAAGGGTACTTTTTCTCAACAATTAAATCAAATAATTCACCAAAATGCAAAGCTGAGGACTCAAACCGTGTTGCTGCAAGATAGAGTAACCACTCTAGAAGCAATGGAGACATAGATAATATCCATGGTGGATGATGACACATTTGAAGTAGATGGTAAATTGGTGAGTGCCCAAGAACTTTGAGAAGTGCAAAGTTCGTTGAACGCGTACATGAAGGATATGTGGAAAAAAAATCAAGGGGAAATTAGTGGAGACTTTGGTTCACCCATTTGGTGATTATCTAAGGATAGAAGAATCAGTGAGAGTGACAACATTGCAGGAAAAAGTGGAAGCCTCTCAAAAGGAGCTATATGAAGTGAAAATTGGTAAGTTTGTACTTTGTTTTGCTTTATTTTTTGAATTAGGTGAGAACATGTATACTGAAGATGAGCATAAAACTTCAAGGGAGCAGGAGGTTCTTAGTGCTCCATGCCCCTCATCACCCCTTGTAATTTCCAACATTGTTTTAGTTGTTATCAATGATGGCAAGAATACAATTTTCACTTACCCAGGCAGAGATAAAGTGGGATGTGCCTTTGCACAAATTTACTACAACATTGTTGAATGACTTAATTGATAGGGTTTGTTGAAGTAAAGCAGAATCCTTTTGTTCCACCTACTACCATGGATACTCAGTCTATCACTATGTATGATACTCAGACTATCAATACCTATGATACTCATAATGCAAATCCAGATTTGCAAAATCCTCAACAAAAAACTGATGATATAGTTGTTGTTGACATTCATGGTCTTGTGGACCAATTACCTTGAAAACTTGACCATGATTCTCACTCCACTTGTGTTTTGAAACACAGTCCATGGAGTAACTGTTATTGAGAGCAACCTCATTTAAAGCAAAAGAGTTAGCAAGGAACATGGCCAAAGAACACATGACAATTCATTATTATCAATTCTAAGATGATCGAATCCATAAAGCATGCTCATTTATTGGGAAATTTTTGCATAGATTTTTGTTATTGAAAAGCCCTGTTTGTTGGTAACACATTGCAAGTTGAGCAAGAATAATGCCAAACAAAGCATTAGAGGATAGATCTAATTAAAAGTATCCAATAGGGGAAATTGGCTAAGGGAAAAATGCAAATCCTTTAGATTGATTATGTAGGATGGGTTGCTGAGACTAATTTTCAAAGCCTCCAAGATATATTGAAATGATGCCGTAGCTCAAAACCAAGGCTTTTGAATGTCTCATCAATATTCAATTTTGTTAATGCAAGATGCATATCTTCATTTCGTTCTTTAAGAGTTGACTATAAGCTATCATCAATTCTTTTCCAAGCTTGCCAAGTATAACAAGCTCTCATCTAGTTATGAGAAGAGGTTAAGGGTAGGAAAAGATGGGGGCACTTGGCTTGGAGTAGATCAAAAGTGGATGGGGGCACTTGGCTTGGAGTAGATCAAAAGTGGAAGGGTGAGAGAAAAAGTGGGAGAGAAGGAGGAAGAGGGTTGCAAGGTTGAGTGTGGGATAAGAAAGATTAGGACGGGTAGGAGTAGAAGGACTAGGATGGTTTGCAAGGGTGGAGCCTGCTTGAGTACAATCGAGAGTGCAAGGGAGCATGGACACTTGGGAAGAAAGACATGAGCCTTAACTTTATCTCCTTAGGATTATTCTCTCTTTGATTCAAAGATATCTTTGCCTTGTCCCATAAGTCATCCTAAAATAGATAGAATTCAAATTGCAAATCAAAAGAAGAAAATATTGAATCACATCCATGTGGTGCACCAAATTGCACTACAATTAGCCCCTCTCTAGAATTAGTGCTCTCTCTCTAACTTTGAAATGCATTTGGTGTTGAAATCCAAGGTCTTGATGTTCAACGGATCATCCAACATGTCTGTCTTCCATTGAGCCCATAGCGAGCATTATTCTCCCACTAGACTTAGGTTTCTCTCTCAAGAACATGATTTTACAAGTATGTCCAAGTCTTGTTGAGAGATTTTTTTGGCTATTTTATCAAGCTCAATCTATTATAGTCGGAGCTATGCCACTACATGCACATGTATGCACTTCACTGCATAGACACACACATATATGTAATTTTTATGATTGCATTTCAATATTGTATTCAGGGTTAGCAAGTCCCTCGTCTTCATTTTGTTAGTTTTTGTTTAGGGGAAAAGTATTGTGTTGATGTCCTCTTTACTAAAAATTGTGTCACTTTAACTGTGTTTGAGTTACTTGGCCCTAAAGGAGTTTTGCTCCATAAATGTTGTGATTTGTCTCCAAGAATCCATAATTGACCCCCCTTTTGAATTAATACACATAGTGGCCTTCAAGAATAGTGGCCTTCAGAGTATTGACTTTGTGGAAAAGGCAATTAGTGGTTCTTGAGTCTATCTTCATGTTGGGATGAAGCTTAGTATAGGCATCTGCTCATCTAATGAGATTGGGACTTTGAGAATTAAAGACAGTGTCTTACTAAAGGTGGCACTAGCTTCAAAAACTTGATCTCGGATGTTACCCATTCGTTTTTCTTATACCTTGACTACATTAATCAACATGCTCAAATTGTCCATTCTATCTTGGAAATTTTTTTATAGCAATTTAAATTTTCTTATGGATTTATGTATCCTAATGATGTCTTCTCAGTGCATCCTATAACATGGAGAAGAATTAAGTATTTCTACTAAATACTATGTTTTGTAGAACTTCTTCTCCATTCTAGTTGTAATTTTTGTTTGTTAACTAGGCTATTATTGACATTCTTTATTACTTTTTGAAATCATTGAATGCTCCACTCTCCTCTCAATTCCATCCCTAGGTACATTTCCCAAATTTCCTAAATCGATAATAGAGTGTGATGATTTGCTTCATTTGATGTGTCTCTTTATAAAATCATCGTCATCCTTGACTAAGACTCAAAGAGCTACAACCATGGGATTTATCACCATTGATAATACAGTGTGCTGATTTACTTCTTTTGACGTGTCTCTCTTTATAAAATCATCGTCATCCTTGACTGAGACTCAAAGAGCTACAACCATATGTATAAAAGAAGCCATGACTCATGACCTTTCCTATCCAAGACCGTTCCTATCCATTACCTATGGCCTTTCATATCTATGTGACTAATGGCTATCCATATCTCTATGCCTTGTGATTTCCATATCCCTTCTAAAGAGACAAAGGCTAAGCATAGGCTTTACAACATGCAATTTTGACCTCCCAATATTTCTATCCACCTTGCCCTCCAACATCGAAACCTCCCAATATTTCTATCCACCTTGCCTTCCATTCTCACCATCTTTTAGGAGATGAAAGCTAGTAAATGTTCCTTACCATGTTTCTTTGTTCATGCCTCCATCCATCTAAAATCCAAATGTATGATCCCATAACAATCCACATTCTTCTCATCTCCTATTATCATAATATCTCTCCCAAGGTGGTTGGAACCGTGGCTAGTTCAGCTTAATCACCAGTTATGTGATTGTCCTGAACCAGTGTGGTTGAATAGACATTAGTTGTTGACTAGCTTGGTGGTTGAAATTAATGTGTTTCTTAGTATGTAAATTAGTTAAATTTAATTTCCTACCATTCGGGTCATATACCACATAATTTCTAGACCCGGATGGCTTAGACTTAATGTGATTGTCCTAAACCAGCCCGATGTTGGTTCAAGACGAACAACAGTTACTGATTAAAAGGGTGAAATTCAGAAATGAAAAGCAATATATTGTTATTTTCTAATTATGAAGAAATGAAAAGAAATATACTTGTTATTGTCTAATATGTAAGTTGAGACCATCAGGCTAAACTAGCTTGGTGGTTGAAATTGTGACCGTTGATAGCGGAAGCGAGAGAGGGAGAGAGAGAGGAGTGCACACGGTATACCTATCTATACACTAAGTGTATTGAACATGAACATGAGGATATACATGTGAACCCCTTAGGGTTAGGGTTAGGGTTAGGGTTAGGGTTTTTCCCTATGTCTTCTGTAGATAGTGCAATTTACACCATCCTTAACACCCCCTCTTAAATTGCACTGGGTAAGTAGAGGGTGCATGTACAAGACCTGTTTGTGGATTTCGTTTGGTGCATATGATAGCATCCAAAACTGAAAAGAAAACTGAAAGAAATTAGAGTAGTATGTGCATATGTGAGCACAGTGACTACGTAGTGGATGCATGTACAATGAGTACAACTTACAATCTTGTACATAATGTGCATTTCCCCCTCTTAAGAAAAAGATCATCCTTCGCCTTTGGGAATAAAACCCAGAATATAGGCCAAAAAGGAAGAGGAAGGAAATATGTAGAAAGTCAAGTCCACTTGGATTAAAGACTGATCGATTGAATGATAACTGCATGGAGAACTGTGTGTATGGCTGCGTGCCGAACATGTCAAAGTTGAACATGTCATGTGTCATCGTGGACTGTGCAGTTGCTCTGAGGCATCCAGATGTGAAGCTAGTTGATGTAGCTGTGGATAACAAATCCGGTAGGTTGTGACATACGAGAGTGTCACCAACCCAAAAGAAATGACAGCAATGTGTGAGGTATGCTTCGGTAGACCTATAATCTCTGTCAAATGATGCAGGGTCGAAGAAGTCCGCATAGTCAATGTGGACAGAGTGATCCAGGGGCTGAAAATATGGGGCCAAAGGTGCAGGTATGATACATTGCTCTACTGAAGAATAGGCCCATACAACTGACAAGGTAAGGCAACCTGTCAAACCTATATGCTCAGCTGTCATGAGCTAAAGGTCATCTGCTGTGTGCATAGTTAAACATCCATCAGCATGGGATACAGCGTTTGTCAAAGGCTCATCGAGAAGGAGCTGATAGTATAAAGGCCTACAAGCTTGAAAGATAACTGCAAATGCATAAGATGTCCCAGAGGCATACGAGGTGCCGAATGCTAATGTAGGGACTGATCTGTAGTCCTGGATCCAACCACTAATCTGCATCAAGTATGGACTGTATACAATAGCCATAAGTGCATGAATGAAACACAGAGTCTCCCTAGATTGTGCTATGGCTGAACCCGATGACGTCCATTGCACTGGGGTAGGACCGCACTGATGCATAGGTATCCTTGTGCTGAGGAATGATATGTGGATCGAAAGAGGTGGTGGTGAAAATTGTATCCAACAGTGGTGTAATACGGCATAACTGAGCCGATGCTGAAATGCCATGTAGACTGATGTGTTGATTTGAAGTGCTGAAGGGAACTGTGTCCAAGGTATGCTTTATGTCAGAGGTGAAAGCATCGGTGATGGATGCTGGAATGGAATCACCTGAAGAGTTGGATGCATTGTGGCATATATTCATGCATGTGGTTGGAGATGTGAGTGCCTCATACTGAGGACGGACTTGCTAAATAACTGCATGATCAATGGTGAACTCTTACTAAGTATCTGCATTTGATGTGACAATAGATGGATTGGATCCATGCATAAAAGTGATGGCTATACATCACTGGAATCAGGTTGTGCTGATGTAGATGAGACTGCCGCATACTAAGGACTTATCGTCAAATTTTCCTTATGCTGAGGGCTTACTACCGAATGTGCCTCATGCTGAGGGCTTACCGAGAAGTGTGCATGATCAGAAACTGTGGGCTAATCCATGCTAGCATGTGGAACATATATTGATTGCTCAAAGATGTGTATGCCGGTGATAGAATCACATGGACTGACACTGGTGGAAACTAATTGGGTAATGTGGCATGTCTTGCTTGGCTTGGTGGAGTTGGATCTCCTCTATGGCTAAGCTAGTCTATAGCTAGACTCTATAGCTAGACTACGCGTCAAAGCATCAAATGTAACAAAATAAGTTTTAGTTTGTTCATTTCGCTGGATGCGCTGCAATGGATCAGGAGGTGGTTCTGATGAAGAGATTTTGATGATACTGACCTACGGAAATGTCAGATGTGATAGGTGCATAGAGCATGAGTAGGCAGGTGAGCAATTTTGCCTTTTGGAGCATTGTGAAGTTCCATCTGGATTAAAAGATATAGCCATCTGAAAAATGCGCCAAGTCTTTGTTCAAGGAAGTGGGTCCAAATTGATGAGATAGTAGACTAAGGGTCACATCTACTTACAAAGAGTGTGCTTGTGTGGCATTGTGTGCTGAGGTGGCACATGGGTGAGTGTGCAGATGATATGCCAGGTGACTGGGCACTGCCAACAACTGACATGGCAAATATGGTAAATAAGGTGCCACATGGCAACCTCTGAACCTAGGGTTGAAGTAACCCACCTTGTCGCATGTCAAGATACTGAACAAGGTTAACTTAACCTAACCAACGATGGTCCAATCCTAGTTTCACCCATGGTTAACTTGATAAGAGTGAACTAACCCAACTAACAGGCGACTAATCTAGGGTTAATCGTACCCCATTAGTTTGACCCAACCTACCACGTGTCACACATAGGGGAGGATAAGATAAGTTGATAGAATCTTTGGAAGATTTTGTCTACACTCCATCTCCATCAATGACAGTCCGGAGTCGATTGAGGTGATGGCATCATTGCATCCGAGTGTGAAGCTGATTGCATTGATGTTGTGGCTTTGATGGAGAGGACCGCTTGTGGAGCCTACTGCATGGAGCAATGCTACAACATGAAGATTGTTGGAGTCGATGCTGATGGCGAGGTTGAGGGTGCTGATGCTTGGAGGCTGAGGGCATCATCACAGAGTCATCTAAGCACTACTGCCTACTAGCTAGGTACTAGTGCATTGGAGGAGTCGTATGCTATCGATGGAGAAGTGGCCATTGGGCTTGAGCAGGCTGTGTGGGGGTTTGCCATTAGGTTGTTGTAGAGTTGTTGTAGAGCTGTTGTCGGGTCATTGAGGTCGTTGGATGCACCTCAATCGTTGCAGCCAATTGAGGGAGGAGGCCAAGTTGAAGAAGTCACTTCGTTGCTTAGGTGAGCTAGTTGTAGGTGTTGTTGCCCGAATGGAGGCGGTGAGAGACTATTGGTGTTGAGAGCGTTGATACAAATTCTTGACTAGGATGCCCGTGCACTGGCAAGCCCGCAAGATTACTTCAATATGAAGTGTTTAGAACCGAAAGAAGTCAATGCATAGTCCTCCTATGACCCGGCCTTCCATCAATTCTATGCAAACAAGAGCGAGGACATTGTGTCTATGTTCAACTGAAGCATGGAGGCTGGAGCTAGGTCAGTGCTAGCTTGAAACTGTGGGAGCTAGAGGGAGCTTTGAGTCACCCTTTGGAGAAGTTGAATCTCTTATCTCTGAACAAAGTAGAAGCACTCTCTCTATGAAACACTAGAATCTCTCAAAGACAAGGATTTCCTCTGAGAAATATCTGGAAATCTTAACTCATAAAATCTCTCAAGAAACCTCAAACCTTCAGAAGAGCATAACTTGAGCTTCATGTAACAAAATTGGAAGCTTTTTGATCTAAAATGGTGATGGAGAAGAGCTCTACAAGATGAGCTTGAGAAGATGCCTCAAGGAGAGGGCTTGTGCCTTGACAGAAGCAAGGGCTTAACACCTTGATGGAAGCAAGGGCTTTCACTCTCTCTGACAGAAATCTCTCTGAATGGAAGATGCCTCACGCAAGGAGGGCTTGACACTCACGAAGGGAGTGGGAGCACCTAGTGCTCTAATACCATGATAGTGGAAGTGAGAGAGGAAGAGCGAGAGGAGTGCACACTATATAGCTCCCTGTACACTAAGTGTATTGAACATGAACATGAAGATATACATGTGAACCCCTTAGGGTTAGGATTAGGGTTTCCCCCTATGTCCTATGTAACATAGATGGTGCAATTTACACCATCCTCAATAACTATACTCTAAACCAGCCCGGTGGTTGAAATTGTGATCATGTCCTAAACCAGCCCGATGGTTGAAATTATAATTGCCCTAAACCAACCCAGTAGTTGAAATTGTGACTATCCTAAATGTGTCCTAAACTAGTCCGATGGTTGAAATTGTGACCGTGTCCTAAACCAGCCCGATAATTGAAATTGTGACTATCCTAAACTAGCTTGGTAGTTGAAATTGTGACTGTGTCCTAAACCAGCCTGGTAGTTGAAATTGTGACTGTCCTAAACCAACACAATGATTGAAATTATTTTGTTTTGCTAATATCTTGATTAGTTCAATTATTAGATTCATTGTATGTGACTGTATTAACTAGCCCGAGGGTTGAAATTATTTTGTTTTCCCATAGGTTGATTAGTTTTATAAGACCGCATTTTTGTGTGTATTGTCTTTTGTATTGTTTTTCGTTTCCTCATTATAGTGCAAAAAGGGGACTCACTGTATTGTTGTTCGATTTAAAAGGGGGCTCACTATACTGTTGTTCCTGCATGTTGGGTCAGTAGCAGTAGACGGAGTTGTATCTCAAGTTTATGGATTAGAATCTTACCATTTCAATTAGCTAGAGGAGCTTTGAGCATTGTAAGCCCTAGTACATCATGAAACTCAAAGATAGGAATGTTTGTTGTTGCAAAACACACATAGACTTTAACTTGGCCCGACAAGCTATGAATGATTTGAGATCTAGTCATGTTGGAGCATTGCTCCATGGGGATCAATGCCCATGTCTCCCCGCAATGAATGCGCAGTATGTAGGCCACTTGGATCCTCATCATGTGTTGTAAGGGAGACCAGGTTTTGCAGCCTAAGGTCTTTGTAGGAGCTAGTGGTTTGTTGTCCAAAGGGAGACCATAAGTGGCACCGCATTGAATGCATTCATGGCACATGCAAGCATTGCATCCTGATGCTAAAGAAGAAGACATTTCATGTCTATCCAAATGGAATGAGGGAAGACAAACATGTTGCTCTAAAATGGAGGAGATTTGAAAATGTCAATGTTGAAGGATCTGATAAAAAGAGATGGCTACTATCATATAAGAGCACTCACCCGAGGGAGCTTATAGGTCACGTGGTTCAATCCATCCCAAAATATGTGCTTCACAATTGGCTAGCTAGCAGGATAAATAGTTCAAGACGTGCCTTGCTAAATGTTCCCATGACATTATTGTCTCTATCATAGATTTTGCTGAAAATTATTCATTTCACGAACAAGATGAGATACAAAGTGCTCTAGTACAACAAGCAGATAACAATTCTTGTGCATATTACATACAATCATTTGCTTGATTCTTGTAAGACTGATGCCAATCTGCTTACTGACTCATAGGAGTCCGGGTCTGTGCAACACACATACCATTTCTACATTTCAGATGATAGGGAACATGACACCTTATTTGTGCAACGTGCTTTTCTACTACATTGGGAATGGCTGAAAATAAAAAATCCCCATGTAGAAAATACAAAACAACATTGGGTGTGGCTAGATGGTGTTGCTTCTCAATTTAAATCAGCCTTGGATACTACTTTGTCTCAAAGTTCAAATCCTTGACCAGTCTAGACATGATGTGGAATTTCTTTGGGTCTAGCCATGGCAAGGGTGAACATGATGGATGTGGTGCTATTATTAAGCAAGCTTTGTTTAAATACCAATTAACATGCCCTCATGAAGAGCTCAATGATGCCCATGATGTTGTAACATGGCTTATAGCCAACCTCTCCACAGGTGCGTATTCAACATGTAGTAAACAAAGCCTTAAGAATAGTGTAGTACGTAGAGTGTTCCATGAAGTGAAAGTGGATGAAGTGCAAAGAAGAAGCTGGCACGATTGCAAGAAAATTAAAGGAGTTCGTGGTTTGCACATATGGGGCTTTCAAACAACCACCTGATCAACCACCTTGTTTCTGTAGTGCGTGCATCATAGAGGATCATGCCAATTGTGAGAACATTGCAACTGTGAAGATGTGGGAGCAAGTTCAAGTTTTCCTCTATGTTCAAATGGAGTGACAAACAATGGAGAGACAAACAATGACTCGCCATAGTTTGGGGAGAGTTTTGATGACCTCGCTGACTATCTGGAAGAGGGGGATAACTTTGCAGTTATTGCTACCTCTCAAGAGAATAAGGAAGATGACCCATACTTTGTGTTTCAATGCAAAAAACCTAAGCACAAGGTTGAGGAAGCATTTAAGGATAATTGGGGAATAACCTATGAGAAGTGGGATGTAGTAGTTGGAGCTTTTTGGTACAAAAAAACATCCAAGAGAGGCCACAATTACAAACTTTTACATGAGTCCTCAAACTTTTGTCTACTCTCATCTAGTAAGAGCTATTAAGTTTCAAATGCAACACGTGTCACAACCAAAAAAGAGCAAGAGTGTCTTCAAATTGGATGTAGACACACATGAGCACATCTTGGGGTGTCTTGGAGTAGTGGACGAGGATGACTAAGATAATACTAAGAAAATGTAGTCTCATTGTTTGCAAGGAAACAATATTCCACTTATCCTGATAAATGCAAAATGTATTCAAGACTATGCTTCATCTCCTCCACTCTTTTCTCACTACGTGCAATAGCTTCATCCGATTCCCTTGGCATCTCTTAAAGTTGCTTAAATTGCTCAATAGCATCAACATGGAACGTTTTCAAGACTTCCACTCAGTTTGGAAATCTCTCATGATGATAGACTGCTTTTCAAAACTTTCAAAAGCCACTACAAGCTCGTGCACAACCCTATCATAATCCTATTGTAGGGTCTTGTAGCTTAAACTTTAAACTTACAAAAGTGGTTCTTGATAACAACCCCCACTATGGCTGGTGCAACTTGCTTCATTATGGCTACTCTCTGCATCCTTCCTGGCTTCAAGAGCTACCTCATTGTCTTCTCCATCGTGGCTACTCTTTGCCCCATCTTTCCTGGCCTTGAAGCTCTCTTGCAGCTCCTACATCACGGCTCTAGTTTCTGCATTCTTCCTTTTCATTTCCTCCGTCATTTGGTCTTTTTCAATGTTTAGTGTGTTCTGCATGTTGTAGAGTTTATTGTAAAGAGCCTCCTTTTTGGCTCTCTGTTCTTTAAGATGCTTTTGCATCATTATTAGCTCCCTCTCCATGATGTTTATTGCTTGGTGGTGGTAGCTCTCATCATCCAAACCGGCCCGGCTGACAACTTCAAAAAAAGTTGGGGGTTGTCTATGGTGGCTAAGATTCCACCGAGTTGGCGGTTAATTATCAGCCACTGCAGTGGCCCGCAATTACTCACCTACCAATTACCACCATCGGGCTTGCATGATTAGTAGAGTGCAGTTCATTATCTAGTCATCGGGCTTGCATGCTCAATAGAATGCATGGTAATGAGTGATTAGACATGATTAGGCTTCACGATTTATGTTTGTGGTAATTACTGCCCAATGGTGGTGGCTCTCATCAGCCACACCTACTATGGTTGAGATTCCATCAAGCTTATAGTTAATTACCAGCCATCACTGTAGTGGCTTGCATTTGCTCACCTACCAATTACCTCCACCAGGCTTGCATGATTAGTAGAGTGGAATTAATTACTAGTCATTGGGCTTGCATGCTTAGTAGAGTGCAATCAATTAACAAAGTTAATTACCAAGACGATGGCATCTACTTCATGATTACCAACCATGTCATAATTAATTTCCACTATCATTGGTGGTGAGGTGGCATCTGGGGTGGCACCTAAGATTCCACCAGGCTGGTAGTTAATTACTAGCCACCACGGTGGCCTAAAATTAATATGGCTCATGATTAAATTTAGACAACACCCTCCTCAGATTTTGATTAATTAAGGTGGTGGTTTAAAATGGCCCGTGATTATTTGGATGGCACACTGGGCCTCCGAGTGAAAAGGCAGAAGAAGAAGATGATCCCCAATGGCTCAAACTTTGACTAATATAAGGTCTCTGGCATTTGGCTTTTGGCTACTTCGCTTAAAAATGGCTCATGGTTATTTGGATGGCACCATCCTCATATTTTGATTAATTAAGGCGGTAGTCATGATTATTTGGGTGGAACACCGGGCCTCCAGTCACCACAATGGCTCGAACTTTGTAATATATAAGGTTCGTGGCATTTGGCATTTTGCTACGTTGCTCTCATCCACCCTTGCTTTGTTACTTTACTCCATGCACCCCTCCAACTCTCTTTTATCCTTGCTCTACTTTGCTCCACACTCCCTCCTCCAACTCTCATCACTCATTCGCTCCACTACTCACCCCCTCATTTTCACCATGCCTATTACTACTATCACCCCTCGATGCAACATGACCCCAATCTTGTCTGCCTTCTCATATAAGGTGATTATGTTGCCCCCTTTAGGCCTAGAAATGCTGGCTCTTATGGAATCTCTTCGTTCCCTCGATCGATTCCCCCACATCTGCATGTCATCGGCTTGGATGGCATGCACACCTCTAGTCTCTATATGGTTGTGCTCTATGGATTCCCCCTAGACGTTGATGAAGGACTCTTGACTTTCACAGCAGAGGACACTCGTCTTGGGGGAGGGGGGCATAATCTGAGTCCTAGCAATGTGCATGGTCTTTGACCTCTCCATTGGCTCCTCCATCAGCTCCCCCAAAAATTCGAATGTAGCAAGAGGGGCTGGCAGCAATACTGAGTTGTACAAATATCCTCTTGCTATTAGTAATCAACAATACTGAATTGTACAAATATCTTCTTGCTCAACGAGGCTCATAGCCACTAAGCAATGGTGGTTGGATGTAATTGTTTGTCCTCTAAGGCTCTCAACGATCTTTTGGCTTGTTGGATGTAATCTTTTGGCCTCTAAGGCTCTCAGCAATTGTTGAGTTTTTACAAATGTAATCTCTTTTGTTCAATTTGAGGCTCTCAATATAAAGTGTTGTTAATTTTTATATAAACCACTCGGCAATGACTGAGTGGTTATGGTCACTAGATGTAAATTTTTGGCCTCTAAGGCTCTCAGTAATTGTTGAGGTTTTATAAATGTAAGATCTTCTATTCAATTTTTGCTCTCAGTATTAATTGTTGTTATATTTTTTATAACCTATTATTGGATGTAGATGTAATCTTTTTTGCTCAATTTTTACTTGATGAGAATTGTAGATTATTTGAATGGCTTGGAATACCTTTGCTCTCATTTAGGATTTATTGCAAAACAAGGACTAAAATACCAGTAAAGTAGGACTACATTTTTCTTGGTTTAGGACCAAGATAGTATTAAAATAGCTCTAGCAACCCTAGCCCTTGAGGGGTCCCCTCTAGGGGAAAGGGCCATATCGACATGCCATATCCGTCCATTGGCATTATGGATATTGTATAGTGTGGGGGTTAAAGGTCATTGTGCCTTTACCCCGGTTATGTACAATACTCAAACACATATATAAATGAATGAAAAAGAAGATTAGGGTGGTTCTGCACCCACCAAAACTTGTGTGGCTCTCTGTTTCTCTCTCTCCCTCTTCCGTTCTTGCTTCCATTGAGAGCACTCTCAACTGGTATCAGAGCCCGAGTGATCTAGCTGAGCATGCGTGAATGCTTGAAGCTCAGCAGCTCTGTGGGAGGAAGGAGAAGCTCTGTGGGAAGCTTTGTGGGTGACTTTACTTGCATCTGAATGTGTAAAGACCTTGGAGGAACCTTTGGAAAAGTCACTTTGGTTTTGTGAAGTGGTTTTGAGAGCCTATTAAGTGTTTTCAAAGAAAAAGTCGTTTTTTGAACTTTTCCCTATTCCGTTCGATGATAGAGACTCCGTCTTAACTTGTAGAGGCAACTATTGCTTGCTTTTGATGTCCACTTTACTTCAGGAGCTTGGAAACACCTTCATTCTTGAATCTGGGGTCATTTCATTGGATTTCTGACTCAATGTGTCAGTTCCTACCTTTTTCTGCCCGGGTGTTGGAACTCAAGTTTGAGGCAACCATTTGCAGATCTGTCAGTTTCGGTGGACTCAGGAGGTCCTAAAACTTCTATGTTGCTCATCATTCACACTCCGGTGGAGTTTACAAACAGCTCTGTTTCAAAAAACGTTTTTCAGCCCGTGTGTTGGACCCAGTGATTGAGACCACGGTTTCCAAAACCATCTGTCCCATTGCATTTCGGACGCCCAAAAACCCCTACCTATCAGTTCTTGCATGATTCGGTGGAGGATTTGCAGAGTTATAGATCTCTGTGTATTCGATTTGGTCTCCCTGTTATGCATTTTTCATTCTAAGGTTTTGAAACCTTAGATTTATGCCACATGGTAGTGGATAAGTGTTGACTCCCATTTCTCACTCATCGGTTGGGATTTTGGAGTTCCGGTAGAAGAGAGATATTTGTAGATTTTCTTGCTGAGTCTGATTATGCAATGGCACCCATGTTCTGAGGCATCTCAGGTTCTATTTTCAATAGCAGTCATTACCGTTGGACCATGATTTCTTGAGCATACCTTATGTAGATCACTCTGGTTGCAGTTTGGGTAGTGTGCGCTCATTCGTGGTGTGCATTGGGTTGCAGTGGATGATTTATAGGCCATTTGGATGCATTGTGGTCCTTATTGGATGCGCTGATAGGCCCAAATTGCCTTGTGGGATGCTATTTTTATGGACGCTTTGCACATGGATGCTATTTTATGCTGAGGGACAGCTTTGACACATTGCAGGTCATGCACTGATAGTGTTATGCTCTCTTGGATGAGATATTACTGATGCATATACCAGTGGACGGTGTTTATGCTTGAGTCATTTGGCACTTATTGGCATTTTGGATTGCCATTGCAGTTGGCATTTTCTTTTGGGCTAGATTTGCTCATATGGATGCATAGTATATGCACATGACTTAGATGCATCTTTTGATGCTTTGAGCTTTGAGTTTTGGTGATATTTCACTCTATTGTGGCATACACATTTGGGTGCACCTGGTATTTGGTGTGATTCTCTCTTGTATGCACTAGCATTTGGGATTTTGTTTTATTTGCATTATGGCATCCTCTTCCATGTCTGAAAAGGACGTTCTCAACATTAAAAAGTTTGATGGGACAAACTTTTCCTTATGGAAAGAATAGATAAGGGATGTGCTTATTCAAAAGAAGCAGATTAAACCCTTGGCAGGGATTGAAGCTAAGCCTGCAAATATGTCTGAGGATGATTGGAATGAGTTGGATGCATTAGCAAAGTCTACTATTAGACTTCATCTTGCAGAGTCAGTTTATTTCACAGTAGTAAATGAGCAGACTACGGAAGATTTGTGGAAGAAACTGTGTGCCACTTATGAAAAGGAAACTGCCTCTAATAAAGTTTACCTCATGAAGAGGTTGTTTGAGCTATAGATGAAGGAAGGGGTCTCCATTGCTTCTCACTTGAATGAATTCAATATTATTTTCAGCCAGCTTCAGGCTTAGAAGATGAATTTTGATGCGGAGACTAAGGCAATATTTCTCTTATGTTCATTGCCATCCTCATGGGATACCTTCCGTATAGCTGTCAATAACTCTGCACCTGGTGGAGTACTGAAATTTGATGATGTTGTGGGTAGCTTGTTGGCCGAGGAGATTAGACGGAAGTCTATGGACGGCAACAAGCAGGATGCAGCCTTAAATGTGCAAAGGGGCAGATCACAGTTCAGGGGGAAGTCCCAAGAAAGAGGGAAGTCTCGTAGCAAATCCAGGGCACGGAACATTGAGTGTTACCATTGTGGCAAGAAGGGCCATATGAAAAAGGATTGCTACAAGCTGAAAAGAGAGCAAAAGGATAAGAAAAAGAATGCAAATTGGGGTACAAATCAAAAGGAAGAGAGTCCAAGGGAGGAAAAAGGAAAAGTGAAGATCAAGGAGATCAATGCAGTCACACATGATAGTGACAATGATGTTCTCTTCATGTCTAGTTTATCTGCAGAGTTGCTTACCACTTCAGATTATGCATATTCCCAAGATTGGATTTTGGATATTGGTGCTTCATTCCATGTTACTCCCCATAGGGAATGGTTCTCCACTTATGACAGTGGAAAGATAGGTTGTGTGCATCTCGGAAATGACTTTGCATGTGACATAGTGGGAGTAGGTGACATAAAGTTTTCTTTTGCAAATGGGTCTACATTTATTTTGAAACATGTGAGATGTGTGCCTAAGTTGACCAAGAGTCTTATTTCAGTGGGTCAACTAGATGATGCTGGTTTTCACACCACTTTTGGCTTTCAGAGTTGGAAAATTCAAAAGGGCTCTATGCTTTTGGCTAGAGGTGCCAAGTGTGGGACTTTGTATCCCTTACATGTATCAGGGGTATTTGATCATGTTGTTGCAATAACCAAGCAGCCAAGCACTTCTTTGTGGCATTGCAGGTTGGGGCACATGAGCCAGAATGGAATGAAACTCTTATGCCGTTTGGGTTATGTACCACATTTGAGCTTCTCTGATTTTGAATTTTGTGAGCATTGTCTCTATGGGAAGAAGACTAAATCAGCCCATAAAAGAAGGGGAAAGAAAGAGTTATAAAAGCTTGTTTTGGTGCATTCAGATGTATGTGGTCCCATGCCTACACGGTCATTAGGCAGGGCTATGTGACATTCATTGATGATGAACTAGGAAAGTGTGGGCTTATGCTATAGCTTGGAAGAGTGATGTGTTCCAGGTATTTCAAAAATGGCTAGCCTTGGTTGAGAATCAGTCAGGTAGAACGCTTAAATGCCTATGGACTGATAATGGTGGAGAGTATCTCTCTCATGACTTTCAGCATTTCTGTGATACATGTGGGATTAACAGGGAGCTCACATCCCCTCGTACTCCAGAGCAAAATCCAGTTGTAGAAAAGATGAACCGTACCATTCAAGAAAGGTTGCAATGCATGCTTTCCAATGCAAGTCTTTCTGGTGGTTTTTGGGCTGAGGCAATGAAGACTGCAGTGCATGTGATCAATAGATCACCTAGTAAGAATTTGGATGGTGGTATTCCTGAAGAGGCATGGAGTGGCAAGAAGAAGCCCTCTTACTCTCATTTGCATATATTTCGGTGTGAGGCATATGCACATGTGCCAAAAGAGCTTCGAAGGAAGCTAGATCCTAAGTCTAGGAAATGCAACTTTCTGGGTTATGGTGAAAGTGGAGAGATGGGCTATCGTCTCTAGGATCCAGAAGCAAAGAAGATCATACGCAGCCATGATGCAGTCTTCAATGAGAAGAAGATGCATAAGGCACCCATGAGGGATGTGGAAATGAGGAGAATCACTTTCCAGGATGTGAATCCACCTGCATATGTTGATAGACAGCAAGCTGTCCATGCACCAAATGTGCAAGAAATGGTACCACCAAGTACTCCCACAGGTATACAATCAAGGGTAGATGATGGATCATCTATTGGTGGAAATAATGAGCCAAATGTGGCTGATATGCAGGTGGGACAGCAAGCTGAAATGCCCTTGAGAAGATCATCTAGAGTGTCTAGACCGCCTGATAGGTTTGTTCCAGGGGTAGACTATGTGATGCTTACTGATTGCAGGGAGCCTTCTTGCTACAGAGAGGCTATGATGCGTGAGGATCAATGCAAGTGGGAGTATGCTATGCAATCAGAGATGAGTTCACTTATGAAGAATAAGACTTGGGACTTGGTTTCTTTGCCACATGGAAAGAAAGCATTGCCATATAAATGAGTCTACAAAATGAAGGTCACAGGTGATGATATGCCTAGGTACAATTGGTCGCGAAAGGGTTCAAGCAAGAGAAGGGTGTGGACTTTGATGAGATATTCTCTTCAGTTGTGAAGATAACCACACTTAGATGCATGCTTGGACTGGTGGCATCAGAGGATATGGAGCTTATGCAGATGGATGTCAAGACAACTTTCTTGCATGGGGATTTGCATGAGGAAATTTACATGGTGTAGCCGGAAGGCTTTGAAGAAAAGGGCAAAGAGCATTTAGTTTGCAAGCTGAAGAAGAGTCTCTATGGTCTTAAGCAAGCACCTAGAGAATGGTATCAGAAGTTTGATGCTTTCATTCGGTCCCAGGGTTTTAGAAGGAGTGAAATTGATCACTGCCTCTATACTAAAAGAGCTAAGGATAATAGCCTGATAATCTTGGCACTATATGTGGATGATATGCTATTGGCTAGCAAGAATACTTATGAGCTAGATGCATTAAAGGCCAAGTTGCATGAGGCCTTTGATATGAAGGATTTGGGATTTGTAGGTCATATTCTTGGTATGTGCATCATGCGTGATCGGAGTAGGAAACTCCGTTGGCTTTCACAAAAAGAGTATGTTACAAAAGTATTGCAGCGTTTCAATATGGAGGGGGGGAAGGCAGTGAGTACTCCATTGCCTCCATATGTGAAACTGAGTCATACAGATAGTCCCAAATCAGATGAGGAAAAAGCCATGATGGCCAAGGTTCCTTATGCATCAGTAGTTTGGAGTCTTATGTATGCTATGATAGCTACTAGACCAGACATTGCATTTGCAGTGGGAGTTGTTAGCCGGTATATGGCTAATCCAGGAAAGAGGCATTGGGAGGCAGTTAAGTGCATCATGAGATACATGAAGGGTACCAAGGAGATGTGCATCTGCTTTGGTAGAGGGGACATGCGTTTGCGTGTACTTGGGTACACAGATTCAGACTATGCAGGGCATGTGGATAGTAGGAGATCCACTTCTGGTTATGTGTTCATCTTTGCAGGTGGTGCAGTGTCGTGGATGTCTCGCACACAGAAGTGTGTTGCTTTGTCTACCACAGAGGAGGAGTATGTTGCAGCCACAGAGGGTTGCAAGGAGGCTATATGGCTTGATCGGCTAGTGGGAGATTTGGGGATTCATACAGGTGTACCGACATTGCATAGTGATTCCATGAGTGCTATTCAGCTAGCACGGAATCCGGTCTTTCATGCAAAGACCAAACACATTAAGGTCAGGTATCATTTCATCAGGGAGGTATTTCAGGACAAGCGCATAGAGCTTGTCAAGGTTCATACAGATGATAACCCTGCAGATATGTTGATGAAGAGTCTACCTAGTCAGCGGTTTGAATATTGTCGTGTATTGATGGGCATTGGATAGTATGCTCACTAGTTGTTCTCCCTTAAAGGCACATTGTCCTTTAAGTGGGAGGTTGTGGGGGTTAAAGGTCACTGTGCCTTTACCCTGGTTATGTACAATACTCAAACACATATATAAATGAATGAAAAAGAAGATTAGGGTGGTTTTGCACCCACCAAATCTTGTGTGGCTCTTTGTTTCTCTCTCTCCCTCTTCTGTTCTTGCTTCCATTGAGAGCACTCTCAGTATAGTGCATGTCGATATGCCCTTGCCCCTAGAGGGGACCCCTCAAGGGCCATATCATCAATCGCATTTTCCTTGGTCGTACAAGAAAATACATTTTCCTTAGTGCACTAATATGTAACTCCAAGAACCTGTACGGTGGTTGTCAGTGCAATGGTCATCATAGATCTTCTTCTCTAATAAGTTAAAATAGGTAACTCCATAACTTCAAGAACCAGCGTGGTGGTCGCTCCAAGCCAACCTTGAATTTTCTTGATCTACATGGGCATGCTGCCCAGTGACAGGTGGCAAAGCTACTACAAAATGCTAGGCGATGACAGGTGATCAAGCTAGAGATTGCATTGTGGCGATGCTCAAAATTATAGATTGCATCTCATTATTATGCCAAGAACTAGCGCGGTAGTCTCTCCAAGGCAACCTTGAATTTTCATGATTTGCATGGGTGTGCTACCCAGTGATAGGTGGCAAAGATGCAGCAAAAGGCTGCACAATGACAGGGGGTCAAGCCAGTGCTACGTGAAGCAGTGCAAAGATGCACGATGTAGTTAGGCCAAAGACTACGCTGTGTGAAGAGGACAAAGTTGTCATGCATTGAGCTCTATAGTGTTCATAATAAATAGATTGTGTCTCATTATTATGCTAGTGCAGCATCATGACATCAAGAAAATTTCCAGCAAGAGCGTGGGTTCATCCCAAATTCAATATCTCACTCGAGCACATCGCGTCACATCTCCAAAATGGCCCTAAAAATAGTTCTATGATTGGCTACACCCAAGCAAATGAAGACCCCAATGTTGAGAATAAAAAAGGAGCAATTGTGCTTAGTCTAATCATCCATAGTACATCCTACTTTAGTAGAGTTTTCCCATATCCTTATCTCTTTAATGAATTGTTAACCTCTATCAAGCATATGCTGGTGAATATTCCTATTGGGTCAACTTCCATGTGCTCAAAACAAGCTTGGCACACTCTTGACATGAGTCATCCATACATCATTCTCCCATTAAATAACCCATTATAGGGAATACTCTTGAAATATCGAATAAGCACATTGCTTCCTCCTACCTCAAGGCTCAAGATATATCCCTATACCTTATACGTAACATACTACAACACACTAGAGCATAAGGGAAAGTTTTTGTTACAATGCCACTTCCCCATCGACTAACTCCAAGTGTATAAAATTCAAATTAAAGTTGATCCAATGGGTTTTGTTTGCCATGAAATGTGTGAGGCATCAAATTTCTTCATATGCATCCCATTGTAGAGTTTTGGCATTTCTTGTCCATTGATCCTCTTCAGCACATATGATCCTTTGTTTAGTGCATTTTTGCAAATTCATATGGTCCTTTCCATTGGAGTAGGAACCATTTAGAAAAACCCTAATCAATGTGTGAATAAAAAAGAAACACTAATGCACATTCCTTGAAAGATTATGACTTTGAGTCTTCAACAAGGCTTTATCATGGGCCACGTTCTTTCTCATTTGTTAGCCTAGCCATATACCAATCTTCATTCAACTTTGTCATTGTAGAATCCAAAATTCTACCTTTTAGCTTTAAGGACTTTGATTGCATCAAAGTATTTAGGCTAGGGATCTCATACTCTAAGGTGCAATATGTTTTATACCACACAACAACTAGAATGGTGGATATTTGGTGGTGACTTTGTGCATGGTGTCATAAGCCCATGATTTGGTGGTGACTTTGTGCATGGTATCATAAGCCCATAAAGCATGTACCAAAAGTTTATCCCAATCTCTCCTATTACTAGTAGTCAACTTCCCTAGAATCACACAAGCTCATATCAGTCCTCTCCGTTATTGCCCATTACCCTGAGGGTAGTGGGGACTACTTTTCCTATGATGAACCAATAGCTTCTCAAGAAAATCTTCACAACATCATTAATGGAAATCATTCACAACGCCACTGAGAGAAATTGTTCACAACATCATTGAGGGAAATGGGTACCTTGATTTGATAGTAGCTCCAAGAGACAATCAAATCAATCACAGATGTACCAAAAAACAAATTCAAATAAACATTGGCTTTATCACATCGTGTTGTGGTTGATCATCCCACAATGAAATAATGTGTGGTAATCAACAAGTCATTTTAATTCCTTGCCATGGTCAGACATCTTTTGTGAATTTTCTTAGCATTGTCATCTACACCAAAATATTCTCCAAAAATGCCATCATGACTGTATTTAGGACTTCTTTTCCTTCTTTAGAAGAAATACCTCTCTAAAGTACTCTATCTCATCCTCTATGGTTAAAAACTATATTAGCAAGAAGAATTTTTTGCTCTCTTGGTGGACCTTTCTTTCTACTAAGGTAGTACTTGGAGGATAAGAGAAGTGAGCCAAGTAGTTTATTACCTATTCAACAATTGAATCCACTAGATCAAGGGTTAGAATAAGTAGAACCCCAGTCGGCGAGCTCTTTGTTTTGGCAGATGTATTTCTTCAATGTTGCTACCCCCCTTTTACCACCTTGAAGGTGAAACCATATTTTTCAAATACTTGGTCCCATTTGACAAATCAACCAATCAAATGGACACTTTCAACTCTTCTCTTGATGGAACCATGCTTAATGAGGACAAAAAGAAAATCCTAAAAGATAATGCTTGTATTGCTTAAGGCCAAATCCCAATGCTAACCCCATTTATTCTTCCTTGGGGTATCATACTTCTACTAGCAAGATTTTCTTAGAAGTAAATGAAAGGGAGAACATTATATTGCCTCCTCCCTTTTAGAGAAAAATTCCTTCTCCGTTCTACTGCAAAATGCTATCGAACATGTAGTCTATACTCCCAACATTTGAGATACAAAATTTACTCCCAAGCAAGGTATCTAGGAGTGGTATTTGTTGCCAAAGATTGTTTGAAAGAATCAAAACTACTTGGCCTAGACATAGGGAACACCTTAGTGAGTGGGCTAGCTAGGCAAGCAAATCCAAAGATGAATCTTTGATAGTGACCTAATAGGCCAAGGGATTTTCTGAGCTAAGAAACCATTGTTGAAGAAGCTTTGTACCTTGGATATTGTTAATCATTTATAGGTCCATCTTATTCGTTCTCATGAAAGAATATGGCCAATCATTCTTCCCACCTTGGTCCCTATCCAACATATGGAAGAATTCAAACACTCCCTAGCTGCATCTATCCTTGTGAAAGTCTCCTTGATCTTTTTCAAATGACTCACCTAAGTACTAAAAATGACATAGTACTTGCATGAATACTCCCAAATAAGGTGCAAAAATATCATTTATCGACCATTTGAAAGTGAAAGGGCATTGGTTATCCCGAAAGGCATGACTCTGAAAGCAAACATGCCCCATGGATTAGTGAAGGTAGTTTTTCTCAGGTCCTTAGCTACATTTTTTAACCTAATAATAACTTGAGTACCCATCACAAAGGTGCACATCTCATGGCTTGCTATCTTATTGAGGATGAGATACTTGAAAGGAATCAGGAAGTGGCTTCTTTTGAGCACTCGATTCAACCTTTTGTAGTCTACACAAATTCCATTTCTCATTTTTGTTAGGCTTAACTTTTACAAGTGACACCCATTTCGAATTTTCAATAGGTGCTACATAACTAGACTTGAGTAATTTAAGAACTTTAGCCTCTAAATTTTCTTGTTGAGTTGATTGCAACCTTCTTAGCTTCTATGCTACTAGCTTGCTACTTGGAACCAATCCAATTTTATGTTTGAATCCCTTTACATGCCTCACCTCCATGTAAATGCTGGCAAAGAGTTGGGGGGACCCTCTTAGAATCTCCAAATAAATCTTTTTCTCTATTTCTATTAGTTGTGGGCTAGCATTTAATTCAAATGCTTTTATGTGTATCTTTCTTTTCTTCCAAAGGGGCTTACTCTTCTAGAAGCATAGTGTATATGTCCAGTTATATTCACTCTCTCTCACTTCGGTCTCATATGTGGAGTCGTCATTACTATAAAATTCTTTTGTCTCAAAGGGGGAAGGCAAAACTACCTCCCTCACTTGTACTTTGCGTTGGACTAGAATTAGTAATGGTATGCTTGATCTTTGTTGATATTCTTCCATAGAGGAGGTGAGGCATCTATGATAATATGCTTGATCTTTGGCATCATTTATATTAATCTATTTTGCTTAATCTCCTATTGAAATATTGTCGGTTCCTAATAACTAAGTGCATTTAGTAGATGGCACCAATGCCTACCCAAAATCATGGTATAATATTTGGCACTCTCATCAATCTACATCACATGGAATTCCAACAGTGAGGTTACTCTACACCACTATGCCTAATGGCAAAACGTTCCTCCTCTCAACCACCTCGACCTTGATAGTAGTATGATGCGTGCATTATAGACCAAGATTATCATAGATGCCCATTGGCATCACATTAAAACATTCAACTCGATTGATACAAACCCCATAGAAATTCACACCATCCATGACAATGTCAATGGTGTGTGCAAACTTATCAGCATCAGATGGCAACACATACGTCTTGGATCAAGACTAGAGATACTTCTTTCTTTCAAACTCTCTTACTAGAAATACCTTGACTCAACTTCCATTGAACTAATGGACTTAATGCAAGCAATTGGGGCAAGATGATTGTGACACATGGCATCTAGCTAGATCTGTGAATAAGGTTCTTCCCCCTTTCCTATAAAAAGATCGTATAAAGTGGGATGTCCCCTAAACTATCTATGGCTTTGGTCCTACAAGGGTACTAAGGGATGATGCTAGTTAGAGAATGTGAATCTAGCTCATAGTTTAGAATGTAGTTCATTTGGTCAAGTTGACCATGTTAATGGGTGTCCATTGTAATGAGTTTTAGGTTTAGGTTTCGGTCTCTCTATGGAGATCCTAAACGAATTTTTCACGTTGTGCAAATTAGAATTTTTGGCCTTACATGAGGGGCCATGAATTATTTTGTCATTTAGCTTTTATGACACCACCTTTAGTAAAAGCATGTGATATTATTTAAAGGAGGATCTCTTGCCAAAATGGCCACGTCCCCACTCATATTTAATGGTCCATCCCTTCTTTTATCTCCTTTCTCTCCTCTCTTTCACCCATCTATCTTTCCCCATGTTCATTCAACTTCACCTCCATTTTTCTCTTTCCCTTTGCTTCTAATTTACATCTTTCATTTCCCTTTTACAAGTTATTGGAAAATTTTATTGTAATATTTATCCAAGCTACTTTATATTTTCTCTAAATGGAGACTTAGTACACATGGTATTTACAATGATCCATTCCACTCATCCTCTCAATCCAATTCAATATCTTAGAAAATGGAATTAAGTGAGAGCCGCTAGGCTATCACTTGATACTCAAACTCTTATCGAACATAGAGAAAAACAATGCCGATGCCAAATAAAAAATATCAATTTTTGGCATCACATCTTTCCCCCCCCAACAGATCCTCTCTAGTGATAGAGAGGGTCTACTGGCCCTCAAGATGGTTGAGCATAGAAGACTTTAAGGTGATACTCATTGGTGCATCCAAGTATCACTGTGCCTTGGCCTCTACCCACTGAGTTGCATAATCTGTGGCCACCAATAAATAATGCTTGCCCTGATATGAGCAAGGGAGTGGTCCCACAAAGTCCACCCCCCACCTCTCAAATGGTCCATATGTTTGAATAGGCTTCAAGGGCCCAAGAATCAACTATCGCCTTCCAAAGTTTTGGCATACTTTACAACTTTGACACCATTCAGATACATCCTTATGGAGGCGTGGCCAAAAGTAACCTGCATTAAGAATTCTCCTAGCTGTGCTCGCTGAAGCAAAATGAATGGAGCATTCATGACACATTTCTAGGATTCTCCTAGTCTCCATGGGATGGACCACCCAACGGAGCACCATATCTTTTCCCAATTTATAAAGAATGTCATAACAATAGTATAGGGATAAGCCTCTACTTCTGTTTTGGAGTTAACCCTCGAGGAAACATGCTTTATTCCACATATTCCTAAGCATCTTGCAGTTCTTGCCATCTAGTGTCTACCAAAGAAACCACCCCCCAGTCTTGTACTACAATGGCTTGAGTAGCCAACTCATCTGCCCTTTGATTTTTTGGTCTGTTTATATGATCAAACTTGCAAAAATCAAACTAACTACATGGTGCCATAGCCTTTTGATTAAGCTCCTTCAAATGAGGACTTCTTAACTTGTAATGCCCTTGCATTTGCTTTATAATAAGCTGAGAATCACCTCTTACTTCCAATTCTTTAACTTGTCTTTGAAGACAACCCTCCAAACCAAGAATCAAAGCACTATACTCAGCTGCATTGTTAGTTGTGATACTTGGAAGCTCTTGTCCTCTAGCTCATACTTCTTGACCTTCAGAATTCATCAAGACCATCCCCCCGGCTCCTTATTTGCTTGAAGGACTAAAAGCCCTATCAAAATACAAGACAAAAGCTATTGTTTATGTCTCCCTTTCATCATTAATGTCCTCCTTATATTTCTTTTCTTCTCTTAGATCCTCCTGTCCTATGAGCAAATCTGCCATAGTGGACCTAGTGGTATTTTCAGTGACAAAAGAGAAAGAGAACTCTTGAAGACTTGACAACCATTTAGCAAATCTTCCCCCAGGATTAGTAGGCTTCCAAACCAAATACGCTAGTATAGACTAAGAGGTAAGGAAGAAAAATGGTCGAGGTAATAAATAGGAGCAAAACTTTCTAAGTGAAAACACCAAAAAGAGGGCTTGCTGCTCCATTTCTTCATACCTTGTTTCCACCTCTGTAAGCTGTCGGCTAGCATAATAGATGGGTTGCATTCTACCTGTCTCTCCTTTTTGTAGCAATACAGCACCAACTAAATGCAAAGATACACTTGGATTTATATAAAAGTCTTGCGACCAATCACAGGACTTCAATATTGGGCCCCTACTCATGGCCTCCTTAAGTTGCTAAAAAGACTCTTGTTGCTCCACACCTCATTAGAAAGAAACTCCTTTTCTTGTCAACAAGTTCATGGGATGCACTATCTCTGTGAAATCATCACAAAAGCATTGATAATACTTGCTCTTTCCTAGAATTCTACGAACACCAATGACACTCTCAGGATTGGCAATGCCATGATTGCTTGAACCTTTTCAGGATCCATTTGCAAGCCTTCTTCAGACACAATATGCCCTAATAAGACTACTTTTGTTTGAGCCAAATGACACTTGCTAGGATTTGGACACCCTTTTGCTTCATCAATCCTAGCTAAGGCCATCTTTAACTTCTCCATGTGATCTATGCACTGAGAATAAATGCAAAAAATCATCCAAAAACACCCTTATGAACTTTCCCAAGTAAGGCTCAAGCACTTGACTCATGAGCCTTTAAAATGTAGCCAGTGCATTGGTCAACCTAAAAGGCATCACTCTGTGAGCAAAAACTCACCAAGGTGTCACAAATGATGTTTTCTTTTGATCTTCCTCCCGAATATGAATTTGAAAGTACCCAGAATACCCATCACATATAGAACTACTTGGTCTAGTATTTCATCTTGGAATGGCAAAGGAAAATGATCCCTCTTAGTGCATGCATTCAAAGGACGAAATTCCACACAAACCTACCACTTATTTCCTTTCCTTGGTATGACAACTATAGGAGATATCCATTCTGAATCATCAGCAGAAAAGATGAATCCCACCTCAAGTAGTTGTGTTACTCTTTCTTTAGTGCCTCAACTTGGATCACCCCTAATCACCTTAAGCATTGCACAACTGACTCGCTTTCTGGGTTTAACTCAATCTTGTGCTCCACAAGAGAGACTGGTCGTACCTATGAATAGCTTGTTGCAAAGAGATATGAAAAATCATCTAGCATATCCAAGTACTAGAGCTTCTCACTACCTGATAGAGAATCACCAAGAAGCTCTTCATTGCATTGGCATCGTTTAGTGTGCTCCACAACCTCTACATGAAGTGTCTCTATAAGATCTTCTTATACCACCACCTTGTTCCCTCCTGACTCATCCCGATCAGCACTAAGACAAAGACCAAAGGCCACTTCTTCCACCTCACCCTCTGAGCTGGACTTCTCGAACATATGCCCTATCTCTTCTTCTTCGTCGGTTAAGTAAGAGCTCAAACACTTTAATGTTGAAGACTCCTCCTTGATAACTTCCTTCTTCTGACTTCTGATGTTGTAGTGCACCTTCTTATCATTTCCCTGCAAAATCAATTCTCCAGTATCCCACTTTTGAATAGCCTCACTTGCATAGCCAAGGCCTTCCCAAAATCAAAGGATAGGCATGCGCATCTGGCTTGGTAGGGATCACCTGAAAAGTAGTCGGCACAGAAATTCCACATACATCCACTTCTAGATTCTTCACAACTTCCGAGGTCTTTACCCTAGTGTTGTCAACCAATTTGATGCGAGAAGGAGAGGTAGTACTAGAGTATTTTAAATTAGCATCTATCATGGTCTTCTCACTCATGACATTAATCGATGCACCTCCATCAATGTAAACATTAGAAATCACTTGATCATCAATGATCACATCAATCACAAGTACATCATCATACGAAGCTCTATATCTACCTTTTGAATAACAAGAATGACACTTTTCTTCTTTTTCTTCTTTTACACTCTTGTGCTTGCTAGCTTTCCCCATTCCTTTTGTAGTTTTGGAGACAAAGCAAGTAATTGACCAAAGGTGATATGAGCTTCCTTTTCTTTAAGTTCGGACAACAAGTCATAGCTTCCAATGCCTTGTCCTAAAGGAAATTCTGACTGGTTAATTCTCCTTCTAGATGCCTTCTTTTTCTTACTATGGTGTTCCTCTTCGTGATGTTTCTCATCTACTTCTTCCTTTGTTTCTTCTTCTTCTTTTGATTTACCATGCCCCTGTTTAGCCATCATTACCTCTCTTTCCTCATCCCCTAAAGAAGCTTCTAACAAGGATACTTGTTTTTCTTCTTTCTTTCTCAATCTAGGACACTCAGGGTGATAGTGAGCTTTTTCATTACATTCATAGCAAGTGACCCCAATCTTATCTCGAGGCCTATCCTCACTCTTTGATGCTCTAGGTTGTCGTGCAATAACCAAATACAATTTCAAATCAGCAAATTCTGCCATCAATTGGGAGATATTATGATCTAACTTGGAGGACTTTGGTAACTGAGGAGTGCCCATTACCTCCACCTTAGAAGTTGAAGGTGTTGAAGACACAAAAGAGGATTCAATCTTTAGAGAAGCTTCTTTCTTGGTCGCAATGCAAAGTTCCTCCATGTATGTTGTTGGATCTTTACTCATTACTTTTGAGCAAATACGACGCTCCAAAGCCATAACAAATTTGCTCATCTTTAAGTGCTCCATCCCTACAAGACTTTGAGGGGCCGATGATGTAGATGCCATAACTTGCAAAGCTGCCCTTGAGAGTGCTCTCAACGGAAGCAAGAATGGAAGAAGGAGAGAGAGCGAGAGAGAGAGATAGAGAGCCACACAAGTTTTGGTGGGTGCAGAACCACCCTAATCTTCTTTTTCATTCAATTATATATGTGTTTGAGTATTGTACATAACTGGGGTTAAGGCACAGTGACCTTTAACCCCCACAACCTCCCACTTAAAGGACAATGTGCCTTTAAGGGAGAACAACCAGTGAGCATACTATCCAATGCCCATCAATACACGACAATACTCAAACCACTGACTAGGTAGACTCTTCGTCAGCATATCTGCAGGGTTATCATCTGTATGAACCTTGACAAGCTCTATGCGCTTGTCCTCAAGTACCTCCCTGATGAAATGGTACCTGACCTCAATGTGTTTGGTCTTTGCATGAAAGACCGGATTCCGTGCTAGCTGAATAGCACTCATGGAATCACTATGCAATGTCGGTACACCTGTATGAATCCCCAAATCTCCCACTAGCCGATCAAGCCATATAGCCTCCTTGCAACCCTCTGTGGCTGCAACATACTCAGCCTCTGTGGTAGACAAAGCAATGCACTTTTGTGCGCGAGACATCTACGACACTGCACCACCTGCAAAGGTGAACACATAACAAGAAGTGGATCTCCTACTATCCACATGCCCTGCATAGTCTGAATCTGTGTACCCAAGTACACGCATGTCTCCTTTACCAAAGCAAATGCACATCTCCTTGGTACCCTTCATGTACCTCATGATGCACTTAACTGCCTCCCAATGCCTCTTTCCTGGATTAGCCATATATCGGCTAACAACTCCCACTGCAAATGCAATGTCTGGTCTAGTAGCTATCATAGCATACATAAGACTCCCAACTGCTGATGCATAAGGAACCTTGGCCATCATGGCCCTCTCCTCATCTGATTTGGGACTATCTGTATGACTCAGTTTCACATATGGAGGCAATGGAGTACTCACTGCCTTCCCCCCCTCCATATTGAAACGCTGTAATACTTTTGTAACATACTCTTTTTGTGAAAGCCAAAGGAGTTTCCTACTCCGATCACGCGTGATGCGCATACCAAGAATATGACCTGCAAATCCCAAATCCTTCATATCAAAGGCCTCATGCAACTTGGCCTTTAATGCATCTAGCTCATAAGTATTCTTGCTAGCCAATAGCATATCATCCACATATAGTGCCAGGATTATCAGGCTATTATCCTTAGCCCTTTGAGTGTAGAGGCAGTGATCAATTTCACTCCTTCTAAAACCCTGGGACCGAATGAAAGCATCAAACTTCTGATACCATTCTCTAGGTGCTTGCTTAAGACCATAGAGACTCTTCTTCAATTTGCAAACTAAATGCTCTTTGCCCTTTTCTTCAAAGCCTTCCGGCTGCACCATGTAAATTTCCTCATGCAAATCCCCATGCAAGAAAGCTGTCTTGACATCCATTTGCATAAGCTCCATATCCTCTACTGCCACTAGTCCAAGTATGCATCTAAGTGTGGTCATCTTCACAACTGGAGAGAATATCTCATCAAAGTCCACACCCTTCTCTTGCTTGAACCCTTTAGCGACCAAACGGGCCTTGTACCTAGGCACATCATCACCTGTGACCTTCATTTTGTAGACCCGTTTACATGGCAATGCTTTCTTTCCATGTGGCAAAGAAACCAAGTCCCAAGTCTTATTCTTCATAAGTGAACTCATCTCTGATTGCATCTCTGATTGCATAGCATACTCCCACTTGCATTGATCCTCACGCATCATAGCCTCTTTGTAGCAAGAAGGCTCCCCGCAATCAGTAAGCATCACATAGTCTACCCCTGGAACAAACCTATCAGGTGGTCTAAACACTCTAGATGATCTTCTCAAGGGCATTTCAGCTTGCTGTCCCACCTGCATATCAGCCACATTTGGCTCATCATTTCCACAAATAGATGATCCATCATCTACCCTTGATTGTATACCTGTGGGAGTACTTGGTGGCACCATTTCTTGCACATTTGGTGCATGGACAGCTTGCTGTCTATCAACATATGCAGGTGGATTCACATCCTGGAAAGTGATTCTCCTCATTTCCACATCCCTCATGGGTGCCTTATGCATCTTCTTCTCATTGAAGACCACATCATGGCTGCGTATGATCTTCTTTGCTTCTGGATCCCAGAGACGATAGCCCATCTCTCCACTTTCACCATAACCTAGAAAGATGCATTTCCTAGACTTAGGATCTAGCTTCTTTCGAAGCTCTTTTGGCACATGTGCATATGCCTCACACCCAAATATACGCAAATGAGAGTAAGAGGGCTTCTTGCCACTCCATGCCTCTTCAGGAATACCACCATCCAAACTGTTACTAGGTGATCTATTGATCACATGCACTGCAGTCTTCATTGCCTCAGCCCAAAAACCACCAGAAAGACTTGCATTGGAAAGCATGCATTGCAACCTTTCTTGAATGGTACGATTCATCTTTTCTGCAACTGGATTTTGCTCTGGAGTATGAGGAGATGTGAGCTCCCTCTTAATCCCACGTGTATCACAGAAATGCTGAAAGTCATGAGAGAGATACTCTCCACCATTGTCAGTCCGTAGGCATTTAAGCATTCTACCTGACTGATTCTCAACCAAGGCCAGCCATTTCTGAAATACCTGGAACACATCACTCTTCCGAGCTATAGCATAAGCCCAGACTTTCCTAGTTGCATCATCAATGAATGTCACATAGTATTCAGCCCCGCCTAATGACCGTGTAGGCATGGGACCACATACGTCTGAATGCACCAAATCAAGCATTTCAAACTCTTTCTTTCCCCTTCTTTTATGGGCTGATTTAGTCTGCTTCCCATAGAGACAGTGCTCACAAAATTCAAAATCAGAGAAACTCAAATGCGGTACATAACCCAAACGGCATAAGAGTTTCATTCCATTCTGGCTCATGTGCCCCAACCTGCAATGCCACAAAGAAGTGCTTGGCTGCTCGGTTATTGCAACAACATGATCAAATATCCCTGATACATGTAAGGGATACAAAGTCCCACACTTGGCACCCCTGGCCAAAAGCATAGAGCCCTTCTGAATTTTCCAACTCTGAAAGCCAAAAGTGGTGTAAAAACCAGCATCATCTAGCTGACCCACTGAAATAAGACTCTTGGTCAGCTTAGGCACATGTCTCACATGTTTCAAAACAAATGCAGACCCATTTGCAAAAGAAAACTTTATGTCACCTGCTCCCACTATGTGACATGCATAGTCATTTCCAAGATGCACACAACCTGTCTTTCCACTATCATAAGTGGAGAACCATTCCCTATGGGGAGTAACATGGAATGACGCACTAGAATCCAAAATCCAATCCTGGGAATATGCATCATCTGAAGTGGTAAGCAACTCTGCAGATAAACTAGACATGAAGAGAACATCATTGTCACTATCACGTGTGACTGCATTGATCTCCTCGATCTTCACTTTTCCTTTGTCCTCCCTTGGACTCTCTTCCTTTTGATTTGCACCCCAATTTGCATTCTTTTTCTTATTCTTTTGCTCTCTTTTCAGCTTGTAGCAATCCTTTTTCATATGGCCCTTCTTGCCACAGTGGTAACACTCAATGTTTCGTGCCTTGGATTTGCTACGAGACTTCCCTCTTTCTTGGGACTTCCCCCTGAACTGTGATCTGCCCCTTTGCACATTTAAGGCTGCATCCTGCTTGTTGCCATCCATAGACTTCCGTCTAATCTCCTCGGCCAACAAGCTACCCACAACATCATCAAATTTCAGTACTCCACCAGGTGCAGAGTTACTGACAGCTGTACGGAAGATATCCCATGAGGATGGCAATGAACATAAGAGAAATATTGCCTTAGTCTCCGCATCAAAATTCATCTTTTGAGCCTGAAGCTGGCTGAAAATAATATTGAATTCATTCAAGTGAGAAGCAATGGAGACCCCTTCCTTCATCTGCAGCTCAAACAACCTCTTCATGAGGTAAACTTTATTAGAGGCAGTTTCCTTCTCATAAGTGGCACACAGTTTCTTCCATAAATCTTCCGTAGTCTGCTCATTTACTACTGTGAAATAAACTGACTCTGCAAGATGAAGTCTAATAGTAGACTTTGCTAATGCATCCAACTCATTCCAATCATCCTCAGACATATTTGCAGGCTTAGCTTCAATACCTGCCAAGGGTTTAATCTGCTTCTTTTGAATAAGCACATCCCTTATCTGTTCTTTCCACAAAGAAAAGTTTGTCCCATCAAACTTTTTAATGCTGAAAAACTCCTTTTCAGACGTGGAAGAGGATGCCATGATGCAAATAAAGCAAAATCCCAAATGCTAGTACCTGCAAGAGAGAATCACACCAAATACTAGGTGCACCAAATGTGTATGCCACAATAGACTGAAATATCACCAAAGCTCAAAGCTCAAAGCATCAAATGTGCATCTGACTCATGTGCATATACTATGCATCCATATGAGCAAATCTGGCCCAAAAGAAAATGCCAATAAGTGCCAAATGACTCAAGCATAAACACTGTCCACTGGCATATGCATCAATAATGTCTCATCCAAGAGAGCATAGCACTATCAGTGCATCACCTGCAATGTTTCAAAGCTGTCCCTCAGCTTAAAATAGCATCCATGTGCAAAGCGTCCATAAAAATAGCATCCCACAAGGCAATTTGGGCCTATCAGCGCATCCAACAAGGACCGCAATGCATCCAAATGGCCTATAAATCATCCATTGCAACCCAATGCATACCACGAATGAGCGCACACTGCTCAAACTGCAACCAGAGTGATCTGCATAAGGTATGCTCAAGAAATCATAGTCCCACGGTAATGAGCGCTACTGAAAATAGAACCTGAGATGCCTCAAAACATGGGCGCCATTGCATAATCGGACTCAGCAAGAAAATCTGCAAATATCTCTCTTCTGCCAGAACTCCAAAATCCCAACCCATGAGTGAGAAATGGGAGTCAACACTTATCCACTGCCATGTGGCATAAATCTAAGGTTTCAAAACCTTAGTATGAAAAATGCATAACAGAGAGACGAAATCGAATACACAGAGATTTATAACTCTGAAAATCCTCCACCGAATCGCGCAAGGACTGACAGGTAGGGGTTTTTGGGCGTCCGGAACGCAATGGGACAGACGGTTTCGGAAACCGTGGCCTCAATCACTGGGTCCAACACACAGACTGAAAAACGTTTTTGGAAACAGAGCTATCTGTAAACTCCACCGGAGTGCGAATGATGAGCAACATAGAAGTTTTAGGACCTCCTGAGTCCACCGGAACTGACAGATCTGCAAATGGTTGCTCCAATCTTGAGTTCCAACACCCGGGCAAAAAACGCAGGAATTGACACAGTGAGTCAGAAATCCACTGAAATGATCTCAGATTCAAGAATGAAGGTGTTTCCAAGCTCCTGAAGTAATGTGGTTACCAAAAGCAAGCAATAGTTGCCTCCACAAGTCAATACGGAGTCTCTGTCATCGAACGGAACAGGGAAAAGCTCAAAAAACGACTTTTTCTTTAAAAGCTCTTAACAGGCTCTCAAAACCACTTCGTAAAGCCAAAGTGACTTTTCCAAAGGTTCCTTCAAGGTCTCTGCACACTCGGATGCAAGTAAAGTCACCCACAAAGCTTCTCCTTCCTCCCACAGAGCTGCTGAGCTTCCAAGCATTCACGCACGCTCAGCTAGATCACCCGAGCTCTGATACCAGTTGAGAGTGCTCTCAACGGAAGCAAGAATGGAAGAAGGAGAGAGAGCGAGAGAGAGAGAGATAGAGAGCCACACAAGTTTTGGTGGGTGCAGAACCACCCTAATCTTCTTTTTCATTCAATTATATATGTGTTTGAGTATTACATATAACTGGGGTTAAGGCACAGTGACCTTTAACCCCCACAGCCCTTTCATACATTTTCCATAAAGTTTCATATCAGATTGCCAATGCAGAGACCATCTCACCTTCTCCTTGATAGAACTGGTCCAACTGCAACATCAAAGCATTTGGTGACTCCACTGTCCCAAATCTCTACTTCATTGCAGCCACCACTTGGTCCCAATCCTCCTTGGTAGAGTCCATGAGGGCCTCATGCCAACTCAAGGCTACACCTTCAAGAAAATCAGGCCAAATCCTTCTTGGACCATCCAGAAAGCCAGTATCCTCGAACAAAATCCCAAAGATAAGACTCTGCGTCTTCCCCTTGCATTCCTCAAAACACTGGAATCTTCATCATGATGAAACACAAAAAGGAAACACCAAGATCTAAATAATATCCCAAACAAGATCCTTCAGAGCCTTAGTATACCAAGACCAACTTATTATGCATAACCACTTGTTGAAAACCCTCCACAATGTGATCCTCAACAAAATCTTCAAAAATAAGTGACCAACCAGTACCATGAAGACATTGCGTATACATGCATTTAAGAATTACCCTTGTCAATTATTGGAAGTGCACATAACAACTTCAAGATATTGTACTCTTCATCATTTGCATAGAAAAAGAAGTTGAAAGCATTGAGAATCACCACTCCACTATTATAGTCAAAAGCTACCCAAAGACTCAACTCTTCTTCACACCAAGCTGCTAGTGCATGAAACAATTCCCAATCTATCATTGTGCCTACTGCTGGCATTGTTGATTCACCAACCTATTCGAGAGTGCAAACATAAAGGATATGATAATGATGACCTTGCAAATAGCTTGAGCATCACCTTCATAATCTTCTAGTTCTCTTAAACAGGCTACAATCTCTTCTAACTGAGTTCTTCTAGGCATCTTCTTTATCACATCAAAAAACACATGCCTATATTAGGCATGACATGTAATCAAGTATACCCAAGACCCTTTAGTAAGGTGGGATGAATCCAATACCAAACGTACCTGGCGTGTCCACCAAAAGATGTGACATGAAGTTGGGGGTAATAAACTTCACACGCCTCTTCACTTCCTACTACTTTTGAGCTGAGTGACAAATATATTTATCATTGAAAAAGGGACATTAAAAATAAGCTTTTATGCCAAGATACCACACAATACTTTCCTCCCTTAGATGAGAATGAAGATGGTAACATCCCAAGTGATGTTGTACTCAAGCATAGGGAGAAAAAAAGGATTAGCAGAGGACATAATCTCAGCAAGTCATGTTTATGCCAAAGAGAAGAGTGATACATTGTTGAAAGAAGATCTTGTGGCTCAACATGACATGCACTCATATATATTGAGGAGTTTGAAGGGGCTAATTAGGTCAAATGGGTAGGTTCCAAGGAAACATTGCACCTCCTTCATAGAGATCCTTACAATTAGCTCAAAACACTTTGTAAATTGTCATTAGACACGGAGGCCTATAACTTTCAGTAGAGACATGATATTAAAGATTCAAACACATATAGAGATGCACCTTGAGATGGCTTTCACGTTGATACACGTTTTTAAGAAACAAAAGAGCGGCTAGAAAGTTATGGGTAGTTTACTAGACAGGGGTAAAAACTGTTATGAAAATAGACTGTCAAACATAGAGACTCATAACTTTTTGATGTAGTATCTGATTCAAGGTCCAATCACATACAGACATGTGCCTTGAAGATAGCTTCTCATTGATATAACTTTCATCAAAATCATACTATCGAGCGGAAAGTTATGAGCAAAAAATTAACAGGGAGTCAAACTGTCATAAAAATTACCCTCCACCCATGCTAATTTCGCCTAAGCAGGATGTTCCCTCAAGACTCCACCTTCATCAACGATCCACCACTCATAGATTTTTCCTAGAACAGGGTAAGTAACTCCCTTGGTGGCTCGAGAAATGGAAGGACCATGTGTGTGCAATGAGTGGCAAAATAGAAAGAACTTTTAAGGCTTTGAAAGAAAGAAAAGGGAAGAGAGACTCAAGAGAGGGAATACAAAGTGATCTTCATCAATAGAGTGAGACTCCACTCCAATACAACTCAAAATACTATAAAAACAAGGGAGAAGAATAGGTTTCATACGTACAAGAGGGAGTGGAAGCTCCAAGACTACTCATAGAGAGAGAATAAACTAGAGAGAGATGGACTCAAGAGTCTACCTAAGAGAATATCTACAAGAGGGAGAGAAGGCTCATGGAAGAGGCTTGAGGAGACTAAAGCTATAGCAACATGAGGTCTACTGGTGGAAGAGATGATGAACAAGGGAGAGGAGGGCTCCTTTTATAGAGATTTTATCACCCTCCTTCACCCATTTACAATTGCTACCTATAGATTCTTTTCCCCATCAATCACATAAGCCCGTATGTCACCATCCATGTCCTTTTTTGGCTACTCTTGCCATGTGTCCCATCAAAAGATGCTCAAGACTCTTAAAATATTAAGAAAGTCAAGAGTCTCCCCACATGGAGCCCATAGGGACCCTCTCTTTTCCATATGTCCATATCCTCCTTATTCCATATAGGAATTCTAGAAGGATTTCTTTTGACTCCACACTCCTCCACATGCCTTCCACATGCTTGGCATGTGGCCTCTCTTATATTATTGGAATACATGGATATGAGCCCACCTCTTTATATGACTCTCTTCCTATTTTCTAAAAACCCCATAATATCCCATACACAAATAACTCTCACCCCATTGTGGGGGTTAAAGGTCACTGTGCCTTAACCTCGGTTATGTACAATACTCAAACACACATATAAATGAATGAGAAAGAAGATTAGGGTGGTTCTGCACCCACCAAAACTTGTGTGGCTCTCTGTCTCTCTCTCTCGCTCTCTCTCCCTCTTCCGTTCTTGCTTCCGTTGAGAGCACTCTCAACTGGTATCAGAGCTCGGGTGATCTAGCTGAACGTGCGTGAATGCTTGGAAGCTCAGCAGCTCTGTGGGAGGAAGGAGAAGCTTTGTGGGAAGCTTTGTGGGTGACTTTACTTGCATCCGAGTGTGCAGAGACCTTGGAGGAACCTTTGGAAAAGTCACTTTGGCTTTACGAAGTGGTTTTGAGAGCCTGTTAAGAGCTTTCAAAGAAAAAGTCGTTTTTTGAGCTTTTCCCTGTTCCGTTCGATGACAGAGACTCCGTATTGACTTGTGGAGGCAACTATTGCTTGCTTTTGGTGTCCACATTACTTCAGGAGCTTGGAAACACCTTCATTCTTGAATCTGAGATCATTTCAGTGGATTTCTGACTCACTGTGTCAATTCCTGCGTTTTTTGCCCGGGTGTTGGAACTCAAGTTTGGAGCAACCATTTGCAGATCTGTCAGTTCCGGTGGACTCAGGAGGTCCTAAAACTTCTATGTTGCTCATCATTCGCACTCTGGTGGAGTTTACAGATAGCTCTGTTTCCAAAAACGTTTTTCAGTCCGTGTGTTGGACCCAGTGATTGAGACCACGGTTTCCAAAACTGTCTGTCCCATTGCGTTCCGGACGCCCAAAAACCCCTACCTATCAGTTCTTGCGTGATTCGGTGAAGCATTTTCAGAGTTATAAATCTCTGTGTATTCGATTTCGTCTCTCTGTTATGCATTTTTCATACTAAGGTTTTGAAACCTTAGATTTATGCCACATGGCAGTGGATAAGTGTTGACTCCCATTTCTCACTCATCGGTTGGGATTTTGGAGTTCTGGTAGAAGAGAGATATTTGCAGATTTTCTTGCTGATTCCGATTATGCAATGGCGCCCATGTTTTGAGGCATCTCAGGTTCTATTTTCAGTAGCGCTCATTACCGTGGGACTATGATTTCTTGAGCATACCTTATGCAGATCACTCTGGTTGCAGTTTGAGCAGTGTGCGCTCATTCGTGGTATGCAATGGGTTGCAGTGGATGATTTATAGGCCATTTGGATGCATTGCGGTCCTTGTTGGATGCGCTGATAGGCCCAAATTGCCTTGTGGGATGCTATTTTTTATGGACGCTTTGCACATGGATGCTATTTTAAGCTGAGGGACAGCTTTGACACATTGCAGGTGACGCAATGATAGTGTTATGCTCTCTTGGATGAGACATTATTGATGCATATGCCAGTAGACAGTGTTTATGCTTGAGTCATTTGGCACTTATTGGCATTTTCTTTTGGGCCAGATTTGCTCATATGGATGCATAGTATATGCACATGAGTCAGATGCATCTTATGATGCTTTGAGCTTTGAATTTTGGTGATATTTCACTCTATTGTGGCATACACATTTGGGTGCATCTGGTATTTGGTGTGATTCTCTCTTGCAGGCACTAGCATTTGGGATTTTGCTTTATTTGCATCATGGCATCCTCTTCCATGCATGAAAAGGAGTTTTTCAGCATTAAAAAGTTTGATGGGACAAACTTTTCTTTGTGGAAAGAACAAATAAGGGATGTGCTTATTCAAAAGAAGCAGATTAAACCCTTGGCAGGTATTGAAGCTAAGCCTGCGGATATGTCTGAGGATGATTGGAATGAGTTGGATGCATTAGCAAAGTCTACTATTAGACTTCATCTTGCAGAGTCAGTTTATTTCACAGTAGTAAATGAGCAGACTACGGAAGATTTGTGGAAGAAATTGTGTGCCACTTATGAAAAGGAAACTGCCTCTAATAAAGTTTACCTCATGAAGAGGTTGTTTGAGCTGCAGATGAAGGAAGGGGTCTCCATTGCTTCTCACTTGAATGAATTCAATATTATTTTCAGCCAGCTTCAGGCTCAGAAAATGAATTTTGGTGCGGAGACTAAGGCAATATTTCTCTTATGTTCATTGCCATCCTCATGGGATACCTTCCGTACAGCTGTCAGTAACTCTGCACCTGGTGGAGTACTGAAATTTGATGATGTTGTGGGTAGCTTGTTGGCCGAGGAGATTAGACGGAAGTCTATGGATGGCAACAAGCAGGATGCAGCCTTAAATGTGCAAAGGGGCAGATCACAGTTCAAGGGGAAGTCCCAAGAAAGAGGGAAGTCTCATAGCAAATCCAGGGCATGGAACATTGAGTGTTACCATTGTGGCAAGAAGGGCCATATGAAAAAGGATTGCTACAAGCTGAAAAGAGAGCAAAAGGATAAGAAAAAGAATGCGAATTGGGGTGCAAATCAAAAGGAAGAGAGTCCAAGGGAGGACAAAGGAAAAGTGAAGATCGAGGAGATCAATGCAGTCACACGTGATAGTGACAATGATGTTCTCTTCATGTCTAGTTTATCTGCAGAGTTGCTTACCACTTCAGATGATGCATATTCCCAGGATTGGATTTTGGATTCTGGTGCTTCATTCCATGTTACTCCCCATATGGAATGGTTCTCCACTTATGACAGTGGAAAGACAGGTTGTGTGCATCTTGGAAATGACTATGCATGTGACATAGTGGGAGCAGGTGACATAAAGTTTTCTTTTGCAAACGGGTCTGCATTTGTTTTGAAACATGTGAGACATGTGCCTAAGTTGACCAAGAGTCTTATTTCAGTGGGTCAGCTAGATGATGCTGGTTTTCACACCACTTTTGGCTTTCAAAGTTGGAAAATTCAAAAGGGCTCTATGCTTTTGGCCAGGGGTGCCAAGTGTGGGACTTTGTATCCCTTACATGTATCAGGGGTATTTGATCATGTTGTTGCAATAACCGAGCAGCCAAGCACTTCTTTGTGGCATTGCAGGTTGGGGCACATGAGCCAGAATGGAATGAAACTCTTATGCCGTTTGGGTTATGTACCACATTTGAGTTTCTCTGATTTTGAATTTTGTGAGCATTGTCTCTATGGGAAGCAGACTAAATCAGCCCATAAAAGAAGGGGAAAGAAAGAGTTTGAAATGCTTGATTTGGTGCATTCAGACGTATGTGGTCCCATGCCTACACGGTCATTAGGCGGGGCTGAATACTATGTGACATTCATTGATGATGCAACTAGGAAAGTGTGGGCTTATGCTATAGCTCGGAAGAGTGATGTGTTCCAGGTATTTCAGAAATGGCTAGCCTTGGTTGAGAATCAGTCGGGTAGAACGCTTAAATGCCTACGGACTGACAATGGTGGAGAGTATCTCTCTCATGACTTTCAGCATTTTTGTGATACTCGTGGGATTAAGAGGGAGCTCACATCCCCTCGTACTCCAGAGCAAAATCCAGTTGCAGAAAAGATGAACCGTACCATTCAAGAAAGGTTGCAATGCATGCTTTCCAATGCAAGTCTTTCTGGTGGTTTTTGGGCTGAGGCAATGAAGACTGCAGTGCATGTGATCAATAGATCACCTAGTAAGAGTTTGGATGGTGGTATTCCTGAAGAGGCATGGAGTGGCAAGAAGCCCTCTTACTCTCATTTGCGTATATTTGGGTGTGAGGCATATGCACATGTGCCAAAAGAGCTTCGAAAGAAGCTAGATCCTAAGTCTAGGAAATGCATCTTTATGGGTTATGGTGAAAGTGGAGAGATGGGCTATCGTCTCTGGGATCCAGAAGCAAAGAAGATCATACGCAGCCATGATGTGGTCTTCAATGAGAAGAAGATGCATAAGGCACCCATGAGGGATGTGGAAATGAGGAGAATCACTTTCCAGGATGTGAATCCACCTGCATATGTTGATAGACAGCAAGCTGTCCATGCACCAAATGTGCAAGAAATGGTACAACCAAGTACTCCCACAGGTATACAATCAAGGGTAGATGATGGATCATCTATTGGTGGAAATGATGAGCCAAATGTGGCTGATATGCAAGTGGGACAGCAAGCTGAAATGCCATTGAGAAGATCATCTAGAGTGTCTAGACCGCCTGATAGGTTTGTTCCAGGGGTAGACTATGTGATGCTTACTGATTGCGGGGAGCCTTCTTGCTACAAAGAGGCTATGATGCGTGAGGATCAACGCAAGTGGGAGTATGCTATGCAATCAGAGATGAGTTCACTTATGAAGAATAAGACTTGGGACTTGGTTTCTTTGCCACATGGAAAGAAAGCATTACCATGTAAATGGGTCTACACAATGAAGGTCACAGGTGATGATGTGCCTAGGTACAAGGTCCGATTGGTTGCTAAAGGGTTCAAGCAAGAGAAGGGTGTGGACTTTGATGAGATATTCTCTCCGATTGTGAAGATGACCACACTTAGATGCATGCTTGGACTAGTGGCAGTAGAGGATATGGAGCTTATGCAAATGGATGTCAAGACAGCTTTCTTGCATGGGGATTTGCATGAGGAAATTTACATGGTTCAGCCGGAAGGCTTTGAAGAAAAGGGCAAAGAGCATTTAGTTTGCAAGCTGAAAAAGAGTCTCTATGGTCTTAAGCAAGCACCTAGAGAATGGTATCAGAAGTTTGATGCTTTCATTCGGTCCCAGGGTTTTAGAAGGAGTGAAATTGATCACTGCCTCTACACTAAAAGGGCAAAGGATAGTAGCCTGATAATCCTGGCACTATATGTGGATGATATGCTATTGGCTAGCAAGAATACTTATGAGCTAGATGCATTAAAGGCCAAGTTGCATGAGGCCTTTAATATGAAGGATTTGGGATTTGCAGGTCATATTCTTGGTATGCGCATCACGCGTGATCGGAGTAGGAAACTCCTTTGGCTTTCACAAAAAGAGTATGTTACAAAAGTATTACAGCGTTTCAATATGGAGGGGGGGAAGGCAGTGAGTACTCCATTGCCTCCATATGTGAAACTGAGCCATACAGATAGTCCCAAATCAGATGAGGAGAGGGCCATGATGGCCAAGGTTCCTTATGCATCAGCAGTTGGGAGTCTTATGTATGCTATGATAGCTACTAGACCAGACATTGCATTTGCAGTGGGAGTTGTTAGCCGGTATATGGCTAATCCAGGAAAGAGGCATTGGGAGGCAGTTAAGTGCATCATGAGGTACATGAAGGGTACCAAGGAGATGTGCATTTGCTTTGGTAAAGGAGACATGCGTGTACTTGGGTACACAGATTCAGACTATGCAGGGCATGTGGATAGTAGGAGATCCACTTCCAGTTATGTGTTCACCTTTGCAGGTGGTGCAGTGTCGTGGATGTCTCGTGCACAGAAGTGCATTGCTTTGTCTACCACAGAGGCTGAGTATGTTGCAGCCACAGAGGGTTGCAAGGAGGCTATATGGCTTGATCGGCTAGTGGGAGATTTGGGGATTCATACAGGTGTACCGACATTGCATAGTGATTCCATGAGTGCTATTCAGCTAGCACAGAATCCGGTCTTTCATGCAAAGACCAAACACATTGAGGTCAGGTACCATTTCATCAGGGAGGTACTTGAGGACAAGCGCATAGAGCTTGTCAAGGTTCATACAGATGATAACCCTGCAGATATGCTGACGAAGAGTCTACCTAGTCAGCGGTTTGAGTATTGTCGTGTATTGATGGGCATTGGATAGTATGCTCACTCGTTGTTCTCCCTTAAAGGCACATTGTCCTTTAAGTGGGAGGTTGTGGGGGTTAAAGGTCACTGTGCCTTAACCCCGGTTATGTACAATACTCAAACACACATATAAATGAATGAAAAAGAAGATTAGGGTGGTTCTGCACCCACCAAAACTTGTGTGGCTCTCTGTCTCTCTCTCTCGCTCTCTCTCCCTCTTCCGTTCTTGCTTCCGTTGAGAGCACTCTCACCCATACCAAGGTATTTATCATTCATACAAATGGTATTTACAATGATCCATTCCACTCATCCTCTTAATCCCATTCAATATCTTAGAAAATAGAAATAAGTGAGAGTTGCTAGGCTATCACTTGATACTCAAACTCTTATCAAACATAGAGAAAAACAATACCAATGCCAAATAAAAAATATCAATTTTTGGCATCACATCTTCCCCCCCCAACAAATCCTCTCTAGTGATAGAGAGGGTCTACTGGCCCTCAAGGTGGTCGAGCATAGAAGAATTTAAGGTGATACTCATTGGTGCGTCTAGGTATCACCATACATTGGCCTCTGCCCATTGAGTCGCATAATCTATGGCCACCAATAAATAATGCTTGCCTTGATATGAGCGAGGGAGTGGTCCCACAAAGTCCACCCCCCACCTCTCAAATGGTCCATATGTTGGAATAGGCTTCAAGGGCCTAGGAATCAATTGTCACCTTCCAAACTTTTGGCATACTTTACAACTTCGACACCATTCATATACATCCTTATGGTGGCATGGCCAAAACTAACCTACATTAAGAATTCTCCTAGCTGTGCTCACTGAAGCAAAATGACTGGAGCATTCATGACACATTTCTAGGATTCTCCTAGTCTCCATGGGATGGACCACCCGACGGAACACCTTATCTTTTTCTAATTTATAAAGAATGTCATCAACAATAGGATAGGGACAAGCCTCTACTTCTGTTTTGGAGTTAACCCTCGAGTAAACATGCTTTCTTCCACATATTGCTAAACATCTTGCAGTTCTTGCCATCTAGTGTCTACCAAAGAAACCACCCCCTAGTCTTGTGCTACAATGGCTTGAGTAGCCAACTCATCTGCCCTTTGATTTGCTTGTCTATTTATATGAACAAACTCGCAAAAATCAAACTGACTACATAGTGCCATAGCCTTTTGATTAAGCTCCTTCAAATGAGGACTTCTTAACTTGTAATGCTCTTGCATTTGCTTTATAATAAGCTGAGAATCACCTCTTACTTCCAATTCTTTAACTTGTCTTTGAAGACAACACTCCAAACCAAGAATCAAAGAATTATACTCAGCTGCATTGTTAGTTGTGATACTTGGAAGCTCTTGTCCTCGAGCCCATACTTCTTGACCTTCAGATTTCATCAAGACCATCCCCCGAGCTCCTTGTTGGTATAAAGGACTAAAAGCCCAATCAAAATGCAAGACAAAAGCTATTGTTGGTGTCTCCCTTTCATCATTAATGTCCTCCTTATATTTCTTTTCTTCTCTTAGATCCTCCTGTCCTGTGAGCAAATCTACCATAGTGGACCTAAAGGTATTTTCAATGATAAAAGAGAAAGGGAACTCTTGAAGCTTTGACAACCATTTTGCAAATCTTCCCCCAGGATTAGGCTTGCGAACTACATATGCTAGACAGACTAAGAGGTAAGAAAGAAAAATGGTCAAGGTAATAAATAGGAGCGAATCTTTTGGACTGAAAACACCAAAGAGAGGGCTTGCTGCTCCATTTCTTCATACCTTGTTTCCACCTCTATAAGCTGTCAGCTAGCATAATACATGGGTTGCATTCTACCTACCTCTTCTTTTTGTAGCAATACAGCACCACCTAAATGCAAAGATACACTTGGATTTACATAAAAGTCTTGAGACCAATCAAGGGGCTTTAATATTAGGCCCTTACTCATGGCCTCCTTAAGTTGTTGAAAAGACTCTTGTTGCTCCACACCCCATTCGAAAGAAACTCCTTTTCTTCTCAACAAGTTCATGGGATGCACTATCTCTGTGAAATCATCACAAAAGCATTGATAATACTTGCTTTTTCCTAGAATTCTATGAACACCAATGACACTCTCAGCACTTGGCAATGCCATGATTGCTTAAACCTTATTAGCATCCATTTGCAAGCCTTCTTCAGACACAGTATGCCCTAACAAGACTACTTTTGTTTGAGCCAAATGACACTTACTATGATTTAGACACCCTTTTGCTTCATCAAACCTAGCTAAGGCCATCTTTAACTTCTCCATGTGATCAATGCACCGAGAATAAATGCAAAAAATCATCCAAAAACACCCTTATGAACTTTCCCAAGTAAGGCTCAAGCACTTGACTCATGAACCTTTAAAATGTAGCGGGTGCATTGGTCAACCTAAAAGGCATCACTCTGTAAGCAAAAACTCCCCAAGGTGTCACAAATGATGTTTTCTTTTGATCTTCCTCCGGAATATGAATTCGAATGTACCCAGAATAGCCATCACATACAGAATACATCTCATGACCTTGTACTTGGTCTAGTATTTCATATTGGAATGGCAAAGGAAAATTATCCCTCTTAGTGCATGCATTCAAAGGACAAAAGTCCACACAAACCCGCCACTTATTTCCTTTCTTTGGTGTGACAACTACAAGAGATATCCATTCTGAATCATCAATAGGAAAGATAAATCCCGCCTCAAGTAGTTGTGTTACCTCTTTCTTTGGTGCCTTAGCTTTGATCACCCCCAATCACATTAAGCATTGCACAACTGGCTTGCTTTCTAGCTTTAACTTAATCTTGTGCTCCACAAAAGAGATTGATTGAACCTATGAATAGCTTGTTGCAAAGAGATATGAAAAATCATCTAGCATATCCAAGTATTAGAGCTTCTCACTACCTGATAGAGAATCACCAAGAAGCTCTTCATTGTGTTGGTGTCGTTTAGTGTGCTCCACATCCTCCGCATGAAGTGTCTGTATAGGATCTTCTTATACCACCACCTTGTTCCCTCTTGACTCATCCCGCAAGACAAAGACCAAAGGCCATTCCTTCCATCTCATCCCTTGAGCTGGACTCCTCGAAGCTACGCGCTATCTCTTCTTCTTCATCGGTTAAGTCAGAGTTTGAACTCTCTGATGTTGAAGACTCCTCCTTGACTACTTCCTTCTTACAGCTTTTGATGTTGTAGCGCACCTTCTTATAATTTCCTTGCAAAATCAATCCTCCAGTATCCCACTTTTGAACAGCCTTCACCTTGCATAGCCAAGGCCTTCCCAAAATCAAAGGATAGGCACGTGCATTTGGCTTGGTAGGGATCACTTGAAAAGTGGTCGGCACAAAAATTCCACATACATCCACTTCTAGATTCTTCACAACTCCCAAGGTCTTTACCCTAGTGTTGTCAGCCAATTTAATGCAAGAAGGAGAGGTAGTAATAGAGGATTTTAAGTCAGCATCTATCGTGGTCTTCTCACTCATGACATTAATCGATGCACCTCCATTAATATAAACATTAGAAATCACTTGACCATCAATGATCACATCAATCATAGGTACATCATCACGAAGCTCTATATCTAACTTTTGAATAATAGCAATGACACTTTTCTTCTTTTTCTTCTTTGACACTCTTGTGCTTACTAGCTTTCCCCATTCCTTTTGTAGTTTTGGAGACAAAGCAAGTAATTAACCAAAGGTGATATGAGCTTCCTTTTCTTTAAGGTCAGACAACAAGTCATAGCTTCCAATGCCTTGTCCTAAAGGAAAGTCTGACTGGCTAATTCTCCTTCTAGATGCCTTCTTTTTCTTACTACAGTGTTCCTCTTCCTGATGTTTCTCATCTACTTCTTCCTTGCTTTCTTCTTCTTCTTTTGCTTTACCACGCTCCCGTTAACCATCATTATCTCTCTTTCCTCATCCCTTGAAGAAGCTTCTAACAAGGATACTTGTTTTTCTTCTTTCTTTCTCAATCTAGGACACTCAGGGCGATAGTGACTTTTTCATTACATTCATAGCAAGTGACCCCACTCTTATCTTGAGGCGTATCCTCACTCTTTGGTGCTCTGGGTTGTTGTGCATTAACCAAACGCAATTTCAAATTAGCAAACTCAACCGTCAATTGGGTGATATTATGATCTAACTCAGAGGACTTTGGTACCTAAGGAGTGCCCATTACCTCCACCTTAGAAGTTGAAGCTATTGAAGACACAAAAGAGAATTCGATCTTTAGAGAAGCTTCTTTCTTGGTCGCAATGCAAAGTGCCTCCATGTATGTTGTTGGATCTTTACTCATTAGTTTTGAGCAAAGACAAGGCTCCAAAGCCATAACAAAATTTCTCACCTTTAAGTGCTCCATCCCTACAAGACTTTGAGGGGCGGATGATGTAGATGCCACAGCTCGCAAAGCTACCCTTTCATACTTTGTCCATAAAGTTTCATATCGGATTGCCAATGCAGAGACCATCTCACCCTCTCCTTGATAGAACCGGTCCAACTACAACATCAAAGCATTTGGCGACTCCACTGCCCCAAATCTCTGCTTCATTGTAACCCCACCACATGGTCCCAGTCCTCCTTGGTAGAGTTAGGCAAGGCCTCATGCCAACTAAAGGCTACACCTTCAAGAAAATCAGGCAAAATCTCCACCTGATCCCATCCAGAAAGCCGGCATCCTTAAAAAAAATCCCGAAGATAAGACTCTGGATCTTCCCCTTGGGTCCCTCGAAACACTGGAATCTTCACCATAATGAAACACAAAAAGGAAACACTAAGATCCAAATAATATCCCAAACAAGATCCCACAGAGCCTTAGTATACCAAGACCAACTTATTATGCATAACCACTTATTGAAAACCCTCCACAATGTGATCCTCAACAAAATCTTCAAAAATAAGTGACCAACCAGCACCATGAAAACATTGCATATACATGCATTCAAGAATCACCCTTATCACAATACCCCTAGTCACCTTTCAAAAAGATTTCATAACGATGAGGGTGAATAGGTACATATATTCTTGGTGAACTAGGCCACATATCCACATTGCTACCAGTAACTAGATTGTTGAAGAGAGAAGTCAATTTGGATGTGTGGACATCAAAGATTTAGGGGATTAGAGTGAAAAATATATAGAAAGGGTAGGGGCGATTTCTCCTATTGCAGCAAAAAATAAATAGAAGAATAGGAGGGAAGTAGATGGCATAAACATAAGAACATGGGGAGAAAGTATGCAATGCACAATTAGATCATAGTAGTGCTTAGGACACACATGTATAAAGGGATAGGTCTAACATAGAGTTGACACATGTACATCACAAATAGATAAGTCTAACATAGAGTTGCCACATGTAAGCACATGCATGCATATATGTGCAAGCACATGCATGTGCGCACATAAGTACACACACACACACTTTGATATCACCTGCATCCACCTAGTCTGAAGTCAAACGCCTTGGTAGTTGCTTCTCAAAATAGACCCCCAAAATAGAATTTGCAAAATAACTCTCCAATTAGGACGTTATGTGAAGATTTTTTAAACTCCAAACTCAACTATACATGTGTACATGAGTGATGTTGCGTATTGTGGTAAAGTCATGGGAGCACTCATTGACTCAGTGTGGGTGTTATGGATGTGTGGTTATATGTGGCAATCAAGCTTTAGGCTTTGATGGAAGTGTATGTGCAAGGGAAATGATGAGCCCAAGGTGTGGGAGCACCAGGCTAATCCAGAGCATGGTATCCAGAGTATGACGGTGTTTTGTTGAGGGATGACATGTACTCTTCATGGTTGTCCTATGCCATATGTGCATGAAAGCATGACTTTTTTCCATTGAGAATGCCTTGTTTCCAATGTGTCAGGATTGGATTCTTCATGTGTGATAGTCTATGGGACATCAAGCATCAAATGCTTGCTTGAAGGTTATGTGCATTGGTGGTGCCTAAGGTTGGAATATAGGCACTAACAGCCATGGTATAAAGTTTGAAGGAGAGAGTGGGAGAGTGGTAAAAAAGTAAAGGTGACGTGGCTAATTTTAAGAAAAGCATGCATGTGCTATGTAGAGAAGAAAAGGCAAGTCGACGAGCTGGACGTAGATGAAGGTGACAACTTGCAAGAGAATTCCAGAAGAAGTTCATGGGCATACAGGGGATCATCATGCCAACGAAGGAGGGAATGGGGATTGCCATCGGGAGGAGAAGTCGGGAAGTGGTTCACAGGAGGAGGAGGTTGCTGGTCAGAGGTACTACAGCAGGCTAGGAGGATCTCAGGTGATGAGAGGCCATCGTAGTTAGAGCTGGACACCTGTGCCTTCTATTGGTGCTGAGGTTATCGATGGAGCTGCTTGAAGAGCTGTGAAGCGGTGGATGCAGAGGAGGCTACCAGGGATGCTTGTGGCAAAGCCTAGAGAGTAGATTTCGAGTAGAGGAAGCTAAAATTGCTGAGGGAAGGTTGAGGATGGTAAGAACAAAGCAAAGAGAGCATTTCCATCGCAGAGAATAGTTGTTTTTTGGAAGCTCCAGGGTCAAGAAGTGAAGAGAAGCAGGGCGACTTCATGTGTGGCTGAATTCTATGTCAAAACAGGAGGAAAAAGGGTGATTTCAGAAATGAAGATTTTTTGTGCCTGGGATTGATGTCTGAGGCAGGCAACTTCAAGAAGAGGCTCCAGCAAAAAAGCAGCAGAAGGGGTGAAACAGGAGGAGTTTTATGGAGTCTGGAGTCAAATATATGCAAGTTTTGTGGACTATTTTGAAGCGAAACTATGTGGCCTTGCTGTAGCAGAGAATTTGTGATCTTTTAATGCCAGAGAGTGTATGAAATCAGACTGGAATTGAGCTGATTTGTAAGTTGAATATAGTCTCATGTGTGAGATCACTCTGGATGGGTTTTCCTATGGAGTTTTGTGTAAAGAGTCAAAGCTGAAACTAAGTTGTTGTATACATGCTTGAAATAAAGTCTATTGATATCTCTAGGTGTTTGGTTCTGGGTGAGTTTGTTCTATGTGTGAGAGTGTGACATGCTATAAAGGCGCATATAGCTATACTGCTTCCATGTCATCACTTTTTGGTGCCTCCACGGAGGACTGTGCACTTCAGTTTACAAGTGTGAAGCTGTGCAGTCAGTTGTAGTGTTGAAGAGCTGAGAGAGATGGCACAGGACTTCCCAGAGTTTTGGGGGATGCCATATGAGGATGCAGTGAGTTTCCTAGAAAAGATGGAATTTACAGCACTTATGAAGGATAGGGCAACCCCTCAGATTTTGTTTCAAATCATGAATTATTGTTTGTAGGGAGATGCAAAAGCATGGTCACACATGTTTGTGACCACCTTCAGAAATGCTCAACAGCATGACCTTGAGTATGGTGTGGTCAGAGCTGCTTTCTTGGCACAATTTATCCATGTAAGGAGTCCAAATGATGTATGGAAGGAGTTGTGCAAAATTTAGCAAAAGGATAGTCAAGATGTGGATCAGTATTTGATAGAGTTTGGTAGACTATGGAGTCTATGGTGTGAGGCTTTGATTCTTGAAGTACCCCCGCAGATGATAAAGAGAGACCGGTTTGTGGCTGGTCTAGAGCCTATCCTCCGTCTAAAGGTGGAGCTGAAGAATCTGGATAGCTTTGAGGAGGCTGTCAGAGTTGCTCATGAGAAGGAGTGGACACTGAAGCATCTAAGGTAGTCGGGAATACAGGAAGAACCAAAGAAGTATGTGAATGTTCCAGAGATGGTGAATGTACATCCTAAGAAAGAAGCTATAGCAATTCCTAAACAGGAGGATTCATTGAAGAAAGATATTCATGAAGCAGTGGAGCTCATGAAGTCTTTAAGCTTGAATTGGATAGAGTCTGCAAGAAGAGAAAGAGGCAGAGGTGTTATGGGAAGGAAGACTGATGCATCATGTAGTTCTAAAGGAAATTCAGTAGATATTGGAAGAGGGAGAGGATATCCGAGTAATGTGCAATGCTGGAATTGTGGTGAATGGGGTCATATCAGTTCGCAATGTGAGAAACTAGCCAAAGTTAATGGTGGTATGTATCAGTTGTCTACAGAAATGAATGATAGGGTGATTGACCCTAGTGTGCAGATGAAGGAGGATGCAATTCAGCCCAATGTTCATGAAGTCCATAAGGTCACATTTGCAGAGCAGGATATGGGACAGATTAACCTATTGGAAATGGAGAAGGGTAAGGTTTTTGGAATCAACCCTGAAGAGTTTTCAGAAGATGACAAGGAGGAGGATGGAAGTATTGATGATGTGCAGCCAGTTATGGTTCAGCCTATGATTAGGGAAGTGATGAAGACTCCAGTGTGCTATCTACCATGTGAACAGTTTACTAATTTTTCCTTGCATGTTATCAGGGATGAGGATAAGGGTTCTTGTATGTCTGTTTGTCATGATTTTAATGTGGAAGAGGCTGGTCATACTGTTAAACAGGCTGAAACTGATTATGAGCATGTTGATTGTACTTCTAACTCTTGGCAGAGAAATCCAGATATGTTGTTTAAAAAGACTATTGACAATGTTGTAGATTGTGAAAGTGATGTTAATGCTGAGGAACCTGATGTGTTTGAATATGGATATGACTTGGATGATCTCTTTGATTCAAAAATGAGTAATGACTTGCATGTGCATGTACTTTAGCCAGTCAAGGTAGAATGTGATAATCAAAATGTTACTAATGAAGATACTATGGATGAAGTACATATTGATGATCCAGGTGATGAGTTGGATATTGTAGCTTGTGAGATTTTGGATGATGAGCTGAACTGTATTCTTGATAATGCATTGGATGATCTATTGGAATTGGCTTCCTTGGAGAAGATTACAAATACTTGCATACCAATTGTGCAGGAAGGGAGTGATGGTGTGACTAATGATGAGTTAGATGCTATTTTGGATGATGACGTGATAGATTTTGCATGTGTGGTTGCTGATCATAAGGTGTGTGTTTCTTGTCATGCCCAAGAGAATGAGTCAGTTGTCAGTAGTGAGAATGCATGTGAGGTTATTATTGTTGGTCAGGGGGACCAAGATGCTTTGCCTGGCAGTTTAGGAAGCTTAGACTTGGTAGAGATGCCTTTACAAGATGTGGAGAATCTTGAAGGATCACCAGTGGTCTTGAAGCTGGAGAGACTACAGGGAAGTGGCAACGATGAGTCTACAATGCATGAAGTTGCTATGTTTGATGTTGATGGGCTGAAGGGAAATGAGTTTATGGTGGATACACCTCATGTTGATTCTCAACATATGGATGAGTGGTTTGGCTATAGTCTTAGTTTGGCAATTTGTCCAGAGGAAGAATTGGAAGCCAATGATGTAGGTTGCAAATTGGATGACCATGAGATGGAAGTTGATGATCAGATGTTGGTTAATTCAGTATATGATTATGAGTGGAATTCAGATGTGTCAAAGAAGAGTAGAGGTGAGGAATGGTTGTTTCTATCACAAGATTATGTGAGCTGGTATGGAGGAGGAAATGCAATAGTATATATTGATGATGCCATATATAAAGAAACCAGGGGGTTCCTAAAAATGGAAGATCATGACCGGATGTATCAATGGTTATTTGACAAAGGAAAATGCTTGAAGAATTGGAAGGTGTATGCACCGAGATTTTTGTTTGATCCAGGAGGATAAATAGTTTCTGTTTGTATAGCTGCTAGACATGAATGTCATAGCAGAAGAGTGGGGTTGCTAAAGGTGTGTGAAGATTTTTGAAAACTCCAAACTCAACTGTACATGTGTACATGAGTGATGTTGCGTATTGTGGCAAAGTCATGGGAGCACTCATTGACTCAGTGTGGGCGTTATGGATGTGTGGTTATATGTGGCAATCAAGCTTTAGGCTTTGATGGAAGTGTATGTGCAAGGGAAATGATGAGCCCAAGGTGTGGGAGCACCAAGCTAATCCAAAGCATGGTATCTAGAGTATGACGGTGTTTTGTAGAGGGATGACATGTACTCTTCATGGTTGTCCTATGCCATATGTGCATGAAAGCATGAGTTTTTTCCATTGAGAATGCCTTGTTTCCAGTGTGTCAGGATTGGATTCTTCATGTGTGATAGTCTATGGGAAATCAAGCATCAAATGCTTGCTTGAAGGTTATGTCCATTGGTGGTGCCTAAGGTTGGAATATAGGCACTAATAGCCATGGTATGAAGTTTAAAGGAGAGAGTGGAAGAGTGGTAAAAAAGCAAAGGTGACCTGGCTAATTTTAAGAAAAGCATGCATGTGCTACGTAGAGAAGAAAAGGCAAGTCGATGAGCTAGACGTAGATGAAGGTGACAACATACACGAGAATTCCAGAAGAAGTTTGTGGGCATACAGGGGATCATCATGCCAACGAAGGAGGGAATGGGGGTTCCCATCGGGAGGAGAAGATGGGAAGTGGTTCACAAGAGGAGGAGGCTACTGCTCAGAGGTACTACGGTAGGCTAGGAGGATCTTAGGCACTAAGAGGCCGTCATAGTTGGAGCTGGACACCTGTGCCTTCTATTGGTGCTGAGGTTATCGATGGAGCTGCTTGAAGAGCTGTGAAGCGGTGGATGCAGAGGAGATTGCCAGGGATGCTTGTGGCAAAGCCTAGAGAGTAGATTTCGAGCAGAGGAAGCTGAAATTGCTGAGAGAAGGTTGAGGATAGCAAGAACAAAGTAGAGAGAGCATGTCCATCATAGAGAACAGTTGTTTTTTGGAAGCTCTAGGGTCAGGAAGTGAAGAGAAGTAGGGCGACTTCATTTGTGGCTGAATTCTATGTCAGAACAGGAGAAAAAAGGGCGATTTCAGAAATGAAGATTTTTTGTGCCTAAGATTGATGTCTAAGGCAGGTGACTTCAGGAAGAGGCTCCAGCAAAACAACAGCAGAAGGGGTGAAATAGGATGAGTTTTATGGAGTCTGGAGTCAAATATATGCAAGTTTTGTGGACTGTTTTGAAGCGGAACTATGTGGCCTTGTTGTAGCAGAGAATTTGTGATCTTTTGATGCTAGAGAGTGTATGAAATCAGACTAGAATTAAGAGTCAAAGCTGAAACTGAGTTTTTGTATACATGCTTGAAATAAAGTCTGTTGATATCTCTGGGTGTTTGGTTCTGGGTGAGTTTGTTCTGCACGTGAGAGTGTGACATGCTATAAAGGTGCATATAGCTATACCGCTTCCGTGTCATCAACGGCTCCTTGATTTTCATTGAAGAAATCTTTTCAAGAAGTTTCCTAAGAGGGTTATGCTCAAGGTAACCTCATAGCTTGGTCTCTCTTTTTTCCATCATAAGTGGTGAGTTTTAACCAATTTCCACCTTTTTTCTTTTGGCATTCAATGAAGAACCTTATATGTGAAAATTGGGAGTATGTTAATTTTAAGTCCACAATTACTTTTCATATTCAATGTATGAGTAAATCCATCCATGTGCAACATGCAGAACAAAAGTCATGCCCACCTAAAAGAGGTGTTCTTGATATTATTAACATTGACTTGGATTAAGTCATTGATTGAACTATGAATTGTGGTTGGTCTTCTTAGTCTAGAATTTGACTTGGAAATACATTATGACATAAATATTTAAGTTTCAGAATTTGCAATTTCAAAAAATCTCCTTTGTTGCTTGAATTGAAGAAATTGTTCCACTAAATTATTTCCAAGGTATAACATTACTATTAGATACACTCAATGCCCCACCCTCCTGGTAACCACCAGTGGTCCAAGGTACTCAAGTTGTAAGGCCCCCATATGAGGAGAAACCATGTGTGAGCCCGGGACATTGGATGGATCCTGACTTGCATGTCAGATGAGGTCTATCAATGAGACTGTTGATGGTAGAAAGGTGATCTATGTGAGTCTAGGTTATGGGCTAGGTAGGGTAGGTAAGCTAGTAGCACAACGAGGCACATTGTCTTGATTGTGTGGGAGCCCCTTATTCTTGCGGCGACAGTATAGGGAATATTCCTTGAATATTTCATGGATGGCTGGTGGGCTCCACCGACCAGGTTGACTGGTCGGCTCCACCAACTAGGTTGACTAGTCGACTCCATCAACTACGTTGATCCAACTACCGCCCTCATAGCTATAAAGAGGCAACCTCCCCAGTCCATTGTATCAGATCCAGATCTTCCAGCTAGTAGCTCTTCACCTAGTATCTGTCTAGATTGCCATCTAAGCTCCACTGTGGGAATGCACGGGTGGATAGAGCCATCATCTGTACTACATCAAGAATTGAAAGAAAATTTTGTTCTCCAGTTTGCTGTGTACTCTCCATCCTTTGTTTAGTTTCTATTCCACTGCACCATGTAATTTAACAATTACAATTGAAATTATTGTTTGATTTGTGTTGATATTCAATACATAATTTTATCTTGATTTTCTTTTCATTTGCAATGTACATGTGCTTCACAACAATGATTAATGAATTGTCCTTTGAATTTTAATGAATGAGCAAGAAGATTCATTTTCCCATAATTACCAAAAAAAAAGTTAATGGATAGAAAACTTTGTAGGAGGGGGGAATTCATTGGTTTTGCTAAGCATAACTCAACTATCAAATTGTGCACCTCATAGATTTGTCTTCGAGGGCAAATTGATTTGCATATATGGCACATACAAGGTCGTAAATCCCAAATATCACACATTCTTAAAGGAGACTTTATCGACAAGTTTTGCTCTCACACTATCACATTGCTACTGCCCTCTACTTACATTCACCAATTTGTAAATTTCTTGCAAATTGGAGAATTTTATAGATAGAGGGAGCAAGTGTGGTGCCAATGGGAACAACAAAAGGTGGGATTTCTAGGTTCTCTCTACTTGTTAATGCTACTACATGCATCATTAGAGGAGAACCTTTTAAAGGGAACCTTCACTTGCTACCCAATCACTCTCTTTGCACATATACTTGCCACCTGATCACTCTCTTTGCACATATGTTCCTTGGGCTACTGAGATAATTCACTTTGGCAAATTGCCAATATCTAATGTCATGGGAACACTTGCAATTGTGATCATTAAAGATGCAACTGATGAAGGTATGGTAGATTAAATCATTGTTACAAATGGTCCACGAGATGTGAGGACAGAGCTGCGGTGGTAAACTAACAAAACTCTTTACGTTGTACTTCATTAAAACATACTATGGTTGACCACTAATTTCTATGTAAATTTTTAATGTTGTCAATGAAAGAAAGTGCACTCTTACTCAACTTGTGCAAAGAAGGTGTGCTTATGTACATCTTGAAGAATGTGTCATCCTTTAAAGCCAAGGGCACAATTTGTGTCTTTGATTTCACCATTTTAGTAGAGATTTTGGACGGCCCAATCAAGGATGACTTGAATGTCAAAGTGAGGGATCAAGGAGGATCAAAGCACCACAAGAGAGACATAGGGTAGCAAACACTCAATCTTTTGCAATCTATATGATCAACAATACATAATAGGCTTCTTATATAGAGAGAGCCTTTAGAATAGTCAACACGTGGGATCCTTTCATCCACATTTCTCCTAGTGGATATCCTTGATCCACATCTCCACATTATGTAGTCCACCCTAGGGTGGCTACTTTAATACATTCCTATACCATACCTTAGCATCTAATATTGTGCTCATGGCACCATATCTCAACACCTCCCCTTGGTGCCATGATCCTTTGGCTACTACAAGGTGGTTAGATGTGAGTTACAAGATCAAATCCTCCCCTGGGTGCCTACATGCCTACTCTCAGGTGGTCACGTTTGATTTACAAACGTGTGGGTTGAAGGTGGCAAGGCTTTTGCTTCTCAATACATGTTGTTCTTGTCATTCTGCTCATGGCTTGATGATGACTCCATGTAGTTGATCTGCTGCTGGTTCTTCAATCTGCAATCTTCTTCCTTGTATCCCAGCTTCTTGTTGCAATGGTGACACTTTGGTTTGTTCGTCAGTCTGCAATCACTTTGATAGTGACCCATCATTCTACCATGGTAGCACTTCGTTGATGTTTTACTGAGCAATGCTTATTCTTCATTATAGTTGTTGCATGTTGATGTAGATGTCGATGTCAATGCCTTCAACTCTCTTTCTTTTTCAAGAAGAGAGGATACACATTCCTCGAACTTTGGATCTCGGAGATTCTTCGAAGTGGTTGCCAGTGCATTGTACTCTACAGGCATGCTTTTAAGGAGGATTGCAAGTGCATCCTTTTCCCCTACTTTTGCATTTATGCCTTCTAGTTGGGTCATAATGCTTTTGATTTTATTGACAAATTGTGCCATCGATTCATTGAAGCTCATGTGTAAACCATAGAATTCAATCTTAAGATGAATTTCTTGGTTTTTGGCTTTTGCACCAAACACTATGTTCAACTCATCCCATGCATCTTTGGCATGATCCTTGGAGTCTATATGATGAATTATGTTTGGACCCAAGTGCAAACCAACGAGTGATAGTGCTGCTTCATCTTTTTCCTTCCAGGCATCATTTTGTGCAATGGGTATGTCTTCTTTTACAATATTCCAAAGCTTTTGATGGATCAAGAGATACCTCATTTGTGTAGACCAGGTATGAAATCCTTCCCCGATGAACTTCTCAATAGTTGGGGTGCGTATTGCCATTGCAAAGGTCTTACCACTTGAAGAAACTTTCAAATGTGGCAGTGTCCAATTGCATATAATGATTCTGATTTAACAAGCACGTAGAGCTCAAAAAGACAATCACTTTTTCTTTTTGGAGCCTGTGCAAATTCTTCCTAGATTGCAAGTTATAGCCTGTCGAATTTTTTTGTGAAGAAGAGGCCTTTGATGATGTGGCACAGGCATTCACATGCAGAACACAAAGTGTGCCTAGCAGGGGTTATGTGCTTAGGTGGCACTATGCCATGTGGTAGAAACTTAACCAAATCTCAATAACCTAACCATGGTAATTTCAATCTAACTAATGCTTAACCCAAGGCCATACTTAACCAAGGTCCAAGTCATTCAACCATGGCTAGTTTCTATCTTTTCCACATGTTAATCGTGGAGAGCTATGGAAGAATTGTGACATTGAGATTGTGATGGCATGGTTGTGTTGTATGTATGTGTCATCCAGGGCCGCAGTTTGATCGAGTTGTTGGAGAAGTCGAGGTCGCAACGAGCTGGATCTTTGCATTCCAAGGTTAGGGAGAGAGAGAGTTCACTGACAAAGAAGAGTCGAGGGTCTGCTAAGGTCATCCATTTGCTCGTCTGTGCATGGCAGAACGTTGACTAGAGCATTGGAATCGTTGGAGCTTTGCAATCATTCAGTCGGCTATTGGCAGCCTATTTGCAGGTCTGTCGGTGGAGCAGCTCATTGATATGAGCCGTGGCACACTGCTTGCTAGAGGTCATTGACAACGGGCTATGAAACTTAGGAAGCTCATAAGGTCGTTGGCTATTGAAGCACAGTTGGCAGTGGAGCAGTGCGGGTGGTGCTGTAGGCTGAGTAGAGTCAAGTGTGGTGACGAGCGCAGGTCTGTTGTGTCAATGCATTGAAGACCCATAGACGAGTGAGGATGCATTGAAGAAGCCACCTTTGTAGCTCGTTTCCATGGGAGCTTGGGTGCCTTCTCGTGAGCATGGGCATCGTTCAGGCTAGTTGGCTCAGTGTTGTGTGATGTTGCTGTAGAGTAGGCTCTTTTGTGGGCGACTGTTGGGTCCGATTGCTAAAGGCTTGAAGGTGATGAGTCACTTGCTAGTGTTGCGTTTTGCTAGAGTCGATGGTCCCCTGAGCCTTGGCGATTTGTGTGGGATACAAGCAGGTTGATTCAGTTGGCTGGAGAGTCAGTTAGTAGCTTGTAGATTCCACCTTAGTTGCTGCATTGTGAGCCTTTGTTGTTGTAGGCCCTAAAGATCTCTCTCTTCCTCAAGGAAACTCTCTCTTGATACAAAAATCTCTCTAGATTGTCTCAAAATAGAGATTCACGATCCCTTTCTCTCTAAGAACTAGCTTTTTCTCTCAATACAGACCTTTCTCTCTCACTCAAAGTATAAATGAAGATGAACACTCTCTCTCACCATAGATTTCTCAACTCAGAATCTTTCAATGGACGGAATTCCTTTTGCAATGGAAGAATCTCTCCCTAATGGAATGATGGAAATTTTCTTTCAAGAACAATGAATCGAATGGAAGGAGATTAGCAAAAATCTCTCAAACTCTCATGGATAGAATTCTCTCACCAATAGATGGAATTTTCTCTATCACTCAACGGAAGTGAAAGAACACTCAATCTCTTGATCTCTCAATCTCTCGATCTCTCAATCAATCACACTCACAAGAAAGATGGCATCTCAGCAGAAGGTAGAACCATGGGTAGCAAACACTCAATCTATTGCAATCTATATGATCAACAATACATGATAGGCTTCTTATATAGAGAGAGCCTTTAGAATAGTCAACACATGTGGGATCCTCTCATCCACTTGTGGATTTCCTACATGCAAATGGCATAAATATATCAACCTCACAATCAAAAATTAAGTATTTATGTTCCCTTTTCTATAAAGATGTGAAAAATAATAAAGTACCATTGCTATCTTCAAAGAATGTGAAAATGGCTTAAAAGAAAATATACACAAACCAAATAAATAACATTGAAGTACGCATAGTCTCCATTAGAATACCATTTGCACAAATGCATGAGTTAACATATGAGGTCAATATGGACTACGTGTAAGTGTTGTAAATGTATTTGTTAACGTTGATAGAGTTCAACGATTGTTGCCAAGGTTTTTGGGTGAGAATAACATGGTTGCAATTCCAATTAAATGAAAACTATCCTGCAAACATAGCTACATGAGTGGAGTGGTGTGACTCCAAAAATTAATATCTCTTATTTGGCATTGGTATTGCTTTTCTCTAAGTTTTATAAGAGTGTGAGTATCAAGTGATAGCCTAGCGGCTGTCACTTATTTCTATTTTCTAAGATATTGTATGGGATTGAGAGGATGAGTGGAATGGATCATTGTAAATACCATGTGTATGAATGATAAATACCTTGGTATGAGGTGAGACTTATTTGTGTATGGGATATTATGGGGTTTTTAGAAAATAAGAAGATTGAGTCATATAAAGAGGTGGGTCTCATGTCCACGTGTTCCAATAATGTAAGGGAGATCACATGCCAAACATGTGGAGGAGTGTGGAGTTAAGAGGAATCCTTCTAGAAGGAGGATGTGGACATTTGGAAAAGAGAGGGTCCCTATGCACTCCATGTGGGAAGGCCCTTGGCTCTCAAAATATTTTAAGGGTCATGAGCACCTTTTAATGGGACATATGTCAAGAGTAGCCAAAAAGGGCATGGATGGTGACATATTGGCTTATGTGATTGATGGTGAAAGGAATATACAAGTAGCAAATGTAAATGGACAAAATCTCTATAAAAGGAGCCCTCCTCTCCCTTGTTCAGCATCTCTTCCACCATTGAGATTCACACTGATGTAGCTCTAGTCTCCTCAAACCACCTCTTCCATGAGCCCTCTCTCCCCCTCTTGTAGATATCCTCTTATGTAGACTCTTGAGTCCATATCTCTCTTATATAGTCTCTTGAGTCCATATCTCTCTATTTTTTTCTCTTTCTATGAGTAGTCTTGGAGCTCTCGCTTCCTCTTGTATGTATAAAACCTCTTCTTCTCCCTTGTGTTTATAGTATTTTGAGTTGCATTTGAGTAGAATCTCACTCTATTGGTAATAAAGGTCACTTCAAGTTCTCTCTCTTGGGTGTCTCTCCCATTTTTCCATGTAATTGGATAAAGTATTCTCTAAATTTAAAAAAAAGTCAAATTCAAAATTATTAGGGGTTGCTCTCTCTTTTAAAGTCTTCAAAACATTGTCTATTTGGCCGGTCATTGTGCACACATGGTTTATTTATTTCCCAAGCCATGAAGGGAGCTGTTCGTTCCCTTATAAGCAACCTCTATGGGACTTGGATTGTTGATGAAGTCTGACCACAGAGGCAGTATTCTCCCAAGTCGGCATCAGTAGAAGGAGTAGGTGTTTTTAATGACTATTTGACCCCTTGTTAGTATTTTGCTCATAACTTCTTGCTCCATACTTCAATTTGGATAAAACTTATATCGTCACAAATCTCTCTTCAAGGTGCATCATTCAATCTATTTAGTTTGTGTATCAGATTTCAAATAAAAAAGCTACGACTCTTTATGTATGACTATTTATTTTCAAGATAGTTTTTACCCCCTTCCAGTAAAATGTCCATAACTTTTCAACCGCTTCTCTATTTCTTATGAAGCTTATATCAACGTGAAGCCCATTTCAAGATGCATCTTTATTTGTGATTAAATGTTTGATATCGTGTCTCTGTTAGAAGTTATGGTCCTCTGTGTTTGATGATAGTTTGTAGAGTGTTTTAAGCTATTTGTAGAGAGATGTATGAAGAAGGTACAATGTTTCCCCAGAACCTACACATCCAACCCAATCAGCCCCTTAAAACTCCTTGATATATATCAGTTAATGTCATATTGAGCTACAAGATCTTCTTTCAACAATGTATCACTCTTCTCTTTAGCACAAACTGGCTTGGTGAGATTATGGCCTCTGCTAACCCTTTTATTTTCCCTATGCTAGAGTACAACATCACTTGGGACATTACCATCTTCATTCTCATATAAGGAAAGAAAGGGAAGAATGTGTGATGTGGTGTCTTAGCATGAAAGTTTCTATTTATTTCCCCTTTCCAAGTGATAAAGGACTCTATCACTAAGTTTGGAAGTAGTAGGAAGCTAAGAGGTGCATGAAGTTTTATTACCCCCAACTTCATGTCACATCTTTTGGTGGAGACGCCGGCTATGTTTGTTATTGGATTCATCCCACCTTACTAAATGGTCTCGGGTGTAGTGGATTGCATGTTATGCTTAGGATAGGCATGTGTTTTTTGATGTGATAAAGAGGATGCTTGGAAGAACTACATTAGAAGAGATTGCAGTCCGTTTAAGAGAACTAGAAGATTTTGAAGGTGATGCGCAAGCAATTTGCACGGTCATTATGATCATATCCTTTATGTTTGCACTCTTGTACATGTTGGTGAATTGACAATGCCATCAAGCATAATGATAGATTAGGGCTTGATTCCATTGGCACAGCCTGGTGTGAAGAAGAGTTGAGTCTTTGGGTGGTGTTTGACTATAACAATGGAGTCACAATTCTCAATGTTTTCAGCTTCTTTTGCTATGCAAATGATGAAGAGTACAATATCTTGAAGCTATTATGTGCACTTCCAATTGTGAGAAGGGTGATTCTTGAATGCATGTGTACACAATGTTTTCATGGTGCTAGTTGGTCCCTTATTTTTCAAGATTTGGTTGAGGATCACGTTGTGGAGATTTTTGAACAAGTGGTTGTGCATAATAAGTTGGTCTTGTATACTAAGGCTCCAAGAGCTTATTTGGGATATTATTTGGATTTGGGTGCTTCCTTTTTGTGTTTCATCATGGTCAAGATTCTAGTGTTTCAAGGGATCCAAGGGAAAGACCTAGAGTCTTACCTTTGGGATTTTGTTCAAGGATGTTGGCTTTTTGGATGGTTCGTGAAGGATCGGGCGAAGATTTTGCCCAATTTTCTTGAAGGTGTAGCCTTGAGTTAGCATGAGGCCTTGTCAGACTCTACCAAGGAGGACTAGGACCAAGTGTTGTGGCTGCAATGCAATAAAGATTTGGAGCAGTGGAGTCACCAAAATGCTTGGATGTTGCAGTTGGATTGGTTCTATCAAGGAGAGGGTGGGATGGTCTCTACGTTGGTAATCCAATATGAAGCTTTATGGACAAAGTATGAAAGGGCAGCTTTGCGAGCTGTGGCATCTACATCATCGGCCCCTCAAAGTCTCTCAGGGATGGAGCACTTAAAGATGAGCAAATTTGTGATGGCTTTAGAGCCTCATCTTTGCTCAAAGGTATTGAGTAAAGATCTAACAACTGAGAAAACATGCGTGCCTCAGGATCTGTGGAGCGCTCTAAGGTGGATGGAACCTGTGTGCAAACATGATAAAGAGAGGGCTCATGACATGTACCTCAAGTCAATTAGGTTCCAAGATAGATTAGCTTGGACTCATAAACAGAATCTTGAGTGAATGTCCATTTCTCCACTTACATTCAACAATACATGATAGGCTTCTTATATAGAGAGAGCCTTTAGAATAGTCAAACCATGTGGGATCCTCTCATCGACATCTCTCCTTATGGATATCCTCAATCCACATCTCCACATCATGTAGTCCACATCTTAGGGTGGCTACTTTAATTCTTTCCTATACCATACCTTAGCCCTTTAATATATGTACTCATGGCACCATATCTCAACACCTCCCCTTGGTGCCATGATCCTTTGGCTACTGCAAGGTGGTCAGATGTGAGTTACATTCCATCACCTCCCCTTAGTGCATGCATTGCTACTTAAGGTGGTCAAGTGTGGCTTTTACATGTCAATACCTCCCCTGGGTGCTTTCATAGCTACTCTCAGGTGGTCAGGTTTGATTACAAACATATAGGCAAGGTTGGCAAGGTTTTTGTTTCTCAATACATTCCATTGATGTCACCTTTTGGCTCATGGCTTGATGACGATGGCGTTTGCTTCTTTGCTTGGTGTAGCTTCATGCATGATGCTTTGTTCTTCCATGTGCCTTGATGCTTTATGTGTGGATGCCATGCTTCATGCTATGGTCATCTCATGCTCTTGTGCTTTTGGCATGCTTATTGCATTCATGTGTCACTTTTCCATTTGTTGCAAAGGTCTCACCAATTGATTTCTTTCAATATTGGCAGTGTCTAATTACTGACAATGAATTTGACTTGACAGGCATGTAGAGCTTGAAAAAATGATCACTTTTGCTTTTTGGAGCGTGTTCAAATTCTTCCTGGATTGCAAGTTACGCCTTGTCAAAGTTTTTGTGAAGAAGAGGGAGCCTTGATGATGTGGCAGAGGCTGTTCATATGGAGCTTGCAGGACTATGCTTGGCAAGGGGGCTGTGCTTAGCTGGCACTATGCCATGTGGTAGAAACTTGACCAATCCTCAATAACCTAACCATGGTAATTTTAATCTAATTAAAAAAAACTTAACCCAAGGTAGCAAATTTAACCATGGTCTACATTTATCTAACCATAGAGCTAACCCAAGGTCAATCTTGACCTAACTTATCTGCCACATGTCATTTGTGGAGAAACCTTAGGAGACTTTGTAGAAAACTATGCAATCAGGATGGGCTTCCCCTGTTCTGTCAGTGCGTCGACGGAGATGCGGCGGGTTCGGTGGAGCTCGATGCACTCGGGCGAATAGTCTGCTAGATGTGGATTGCTTTGCTATTGCATTGAGGCCTTGTACTGAGATGGCGATGGGGAGATATGTCTGTTAGCTGTGTATAGACTACGGAGATGCGGGTGCTGCGCTGGAGAGTTGGAGATGGTGCAGCCTTGGATGTTGTTGTAGATGAAGGCATCGGGAGCAGCTGTTGTTGGAGGGCTTTGGAGTTGTTACTGAGCTTTGTAGAAGTAGTCACGGTTGGAGGTCATATTACGTGCAGGTATCCTGTGACCGATGGCAGTGACGGCTCGTCTAGCTGGAGTCGCGGCTACTACTGTAGCCATTTAGCTCACCGTCGCCATGGACGGTTGCAGTTGTAGGGTGTTACTTGCTTGGTTTTTCTTTGCTGCGCAGGCTATAGTCGCTTTTTGTGTTGAGTTGCCCATGTGCCATCGCTTGTTTGTAGAAGTTTGCTATGGCGAGTTTGGGAGTCGTGGTGGCCGGGTTGGTGTTGTGGATGCTCAGGTGCTAAAGCTTTGACTATTGCATGCCACTTGTGGGAGTTTGCAAGAGCCGTGGAGCTCGTTCGTTGTAGAGGCTTGTTGCCTTGCATGTAGCTGCAAGTCGAAAGCTTAAGTCGTTGCTTTGTGTAGGTGGAGTAGGAGGTAGTCCGTCAATGCAAATGCTCAGTCGACTGAGCATAAAGAGTCGTTGGCTATAAATAGTGTTGATAGAGTCGGCAGCCACACTCAGAGAAGGGAGAGCCAAGCTCTCTGATAACTCACAATACTCACAACAGAATGCTCAAGAACCACTCACATTCTCTCATACTTCACCAAAATTAAACAAGGATAATCTCTCTCTCTCTCTCAAACACCCAATGGACCGAATTCTTCCACAAGAAGAATGAATCTAGACCTCTCTCACAACTCAAGAAACACTCTAAAGAACTCTCTAGATCTAAAACTAATCTTACATTCTAAAACTAATCTAGGAATGGGAGCAATCCTAGTGAACTACTAATGAGCTAAACTAGGAGAGCTAAACCTATGCTCTGATACCATGAGAAAACATGCATGCCTCAGGATTTGTGGAGTGCTCTAAGGTGGATGGAACCTGTGTGGAAACATGATGAAGAGAGTGCTCGTGACATGTACCTCAAGTCAATTAGGTTCCAAGATAGATTAGCTTGGACTCATAAACAGAATCTTGAGTGAATGTGCATTTCTCCACTTACATTCAACAATACATGATAGGCTTCTTATATAGAGAGAGCCTTTAGAATAGTCAAACCATGTGGGATCCTCTCATTCACATCTCTCCTTATGGATATCCTCAATCCACATCTCCACATCATGTAGTCCACATCTTAGGGTGGCTACTTTAATTCTTTCCTATACCATACCTTAGCCCTTTAATATATGTGCTCATGGCACCATATCTCAACACCTCCCCTTGGTGCCATGATCCTTTGGCTACTGCAAGGTGGTCAGATGTGAGTTACATTCCATCAACAACATGTGTGGTGGCACTCTCCATTGTAATCAAGAAAGAAGCTTCTCTACATATCGAATCCTCTTTTGTGTCTTCACCAACTTCAACTTCTAAGGTGGAGGTAATGGGAACTCCTTAAGTACTAAAGTCCTTTGAGTTAGATCATAATATCTCCCAATTGATGGCAGAGTTTGATAATTTGAAATTGCATTTGGTTAATGTACGACAACCTAGAGCACCCAAGAGTGAGAATAGGCCTCGAGATAAGAGTGGGGTCACTTGTTACGAATGTTTGAAAAAGGTCACTATCACCTTGGGTGTCCTAGATTGAGAAAGAAAGAAGAAAAATAAGTATCCTTGATAGAAAATTCTTTAGGGGATGAGGAAAGAGAGGTAATGATGGCTAAACGAGGGTGTGGTAAAGCAAAATAAGAAGAAGGAAGTAAGGAAGAAGTAGATGAGGGACATCAGGAAGAGGAATGTCGTAGTAAGAAAAAGAATGCATCTAGAAGTAGAATAAGCCAGTCGGACTTTCCTTTAGGACAAGGGATTGGAAGCTATGACTTGTTTCCTGACCTTAAAGAAAAGGAAGCTCATATCATCTTTAGTCAATTACTTGCTTTGTCTCCAAAACTACAAAAAGAATGGGAAAGCTAGCAAGCACAAGGGTGTCAAAGAAGAAAAATAAGGAAGGTGCCAGCTTTGTTGTCCAAAAGGTAGATATAGATGTTGGGGATGATGTGCATGTGGGGTTGATGTGATCATTGATGATCAAGTGATTTCTAATGTTTACATCGATGGAGGTGCATTAATTAATGTCATGAGTGAGAAGACCATGAAAGATGCTGATTTAAAATACTCTAGTACTACCTCTCCTTATTGTGTCAAATTGGTTGACAATACCAGGGTAAAGACCTTAGGAGTTGTAAAGAATCTAGAAGTGGATGTATGTGGGAGTTTCCGTGCCGACTACTTTTCATGTGATCCCTAGCAAGCTAGATGCACATGCCTATCCATTGATTCTAGGAAGGCCTTGGCTACGCAAGGTGAAAGCAATTCAAAAGTGGGATACTAGGAAATTGGTTTTGCACGGAAATGATAAGAAGGTGCGCTTCAACATTAGAAGCCATAAAAAGGAAGTTGTCAAGGAGGAGTCTTCAGCATCAGAGAGTTCAAACTCTGACTTAACCGATGAAGAAGAAGAGATAGGGTATAGCTCCAAGGAGTCCAACTCAGAGGATGAGGTGGAAGGAGTGGCCTTTGGTCTTTGTCTTGGTGCTAGTCGTCGGGAGGAGTTAGGAGGAAACAAGGCGATGGTACAAGAAGATCCTACAGAGAAACTTCATACGGTGGAACACACTAAATGATGTCAACGTAATGAAAAGCTTTTGGGTGATTCTCTATCAAGTAGTGAGAAGCTCCAATACTTGGATATGTTAGATGATTTCCCATACCTCTTTGCAACAAGCTATTCATAGGTTTGACCAATCTCGCTTGTGGAGCACAAGATTAAAGCAAGCCACTTGTGCAACACTTAACACAACTACTTGAGACTGGATTCATCTTTTCTCTTGATGATTCAAAATGGATATCTCCGATATTTGTCACACCAAAGAAAGGAAATAAGTGGAGGGTTTGTGTGGACTTTCGTCCCTTAAATGCGGGCACCAAGAGGGATCATTTTCCTTTGCCATTCCAAGATGATATACTAGACCAAGTAGCAGGGCATGAGATGTATTCTGTATGTGATGGGTATTCTAGGTACTTTCAAATTTACATTTGGGAGGAAGATCAAAAGAAGACGTCATTTGGGGAGCCTTTGCTTATAGAGTGATGCTTTTTAGGTTGACCAATGCACCAACTACATTTTCAAAGGTTCATGAGTCAAGTGGTTGAGCCTTACTTGGGAAAGTTCATAAGAGTGTTTTTGGATGATTTTTACATTTATCCTCGGTGCATAGATCACATGGAGAAGTTAAAGATGGCCTTAGCCAAGATTGATGAAGCAAAAGGGTGTCTAAATACTAGCAAGTATCATTTGGCTCAAACAAAAGTAGTTTTGTTGGGCCATATTGTGTCTAAAGAAGGCTTGCACATGGTTCTTGACAAGCTTCAAGCAATCATTCATTGCCAAGTCCTAACAGTGTGACTGGTGTTTGCAAAATTTTAGGAAAGAGGAAGTATTATCAACCCTTTTTCAAAGTCAAGTTAAAGAATTGGAAGTAAGAGGAGATTCTCAACTTATTACAAAGCAAATGCAAGGGCATTACAAGGCAAGAAGTCCTCATTTGAAGGAGCTTAATCAGAAGGCTATGGCACTGTGTAGTCAATATGATTTTTGCAAGTTTGTTCATATAAACAGAAAATAAAATTAAAGGGCAGATGAGTCCTGGAAGATCATAGGGAATGGAGAGCTCTGTGGAGTTGTTGCATCATGGGTAGTCCTGGGATGATGCCTATTGGAAAAGGTCGACCGTTGGCTTGTAGAGGAGGATGGAGATGGTGATGTAGTAGAGTCTAGTCGTGGGCTATAGAAGCACCCAATAGCATTGAAGCGTGACTACAGGAAGAGGGATATCATTCTTGGCAGAAGCAGGATATATCTCAAAGGCTCCCCCTATTATGTCAGCGAAGATCGCACTCCAAAACAGCAAGAAGCCAAAAGGAAGCAATATGCAGAAAGACAAATGAGGCAAGGCAAGATGCCCCCTATTCAAGAAAGCAGCTAGGATGCCAAATAGGGGTACGAGACCCATGAGACATACAAGTCGTTACAAGTGATGTTCTAGAATTGTAGAGGTTTCCTTGGAATAAGGGAGTCAGTATTAATGCATTCATAGAGGGAGCTGACATAGTTTTTCTAGGGGAAACTTGGGAAAGTGAGCTTTGCCGCATACCAGAAATACCAGGATATGTGGTACATACAGTATACCAAAAACAAATTGGCAAGAGAGGTCAAGGAGGCGTGGCATGCCTGATCCAGGAACACTTAGCCTGAAAAAGATGGCAAATCGAAAGGCCTCAGACTACATGCACATCCACCTCTACAACCTTCACTTTCCCTTTGACTATAACACCATGGGTTGCTTCCTCACTCTGGCCTTCCCTTATGACAAGAGGAGGCTCAATGGCTCTTTGCAACACCTTATCACCCCACAACTTTGTGCACATTTTTGTAAGTTGGTCCTCAATAGATCCATCCAATGTAGAGCTATCATCCTCATCACTTGAGCTAGAATCAATGTCCTTTGGTTTGCCCTTTTGTATATCAACATCTTCATTCTCCAACTTCTCTTTTTCCATTGATGAGATTTTGTACCTTCCCTTGAACAGGCCTTGAACATTGCTCTCAAGTTTATGTAAAAGACTTTGTGCAATTGAAGTATGTGTCGAATCGGCCTAGTATTTAGTATCAATGATGCTTACATTAATACCCTTTAAGAACAATGTTTCAAAAATAAAACCTATTCGATTTAATGCCAACAAGGAGTCGTAGGGGATGGCCTTGATAAAATTTGAAGGTCAAGAGGTATGGGCAAGAGGACAAGAGCTACCAAGTATCACAACTAATAATGCAACTGAGTATAATGCTTCGATTCTTGGTTTGGTCATCCATATGTGTTCATTGTGAAAGACATATAAGTATACCTCACCACATAAAGGGCAGAATAAAATTATTCCTTGCTTGAAGATATAAGGTGAACTAATAAGTAAATACACACCATAAGTCATCAATAAGTTAATCAACAAAGAAGGAACAATCGGCTGGTCTAGCAACCTTACATGCACTCATAAATATAGATGAGTATGAAAAACAAAGTAGATGTACTCATCCTTTAGGTGTGCAATGTGCATTTAGTCCATTGGATTGTATCTAGACACCTGTGCAAACCTACATGTACTTGGAGACACAACTTAGTGTGATGAAAGAGAACATATGAGCTCACCATGGAAATAAATGAGTGCCTTGAAAACGACAAGGAAACATGTGAGAAGCGCCTTCGCATATGTGAAGTAACATATCCAAGAAGTAATGATATCAAAGCTAAATAGAAAAGAAACAATTAAAGAAAACATGTTCTCATGTTATAGGAGGGACCAGCTTATGAAAGTGAAGCTAGTGTTGAATACATAACGAGAACTTGACCAAGACACAATACATTCAATACCATATGTGTCAAGGGACACACCTACCAATGAGTGTCCATATAAGGGGAAATCTAAGTAGCCAATCGCATGTGCACCAGTGTCTAATACACCACTGCCATTATGCACCAGTCACAAGGTTTCAAGTTAAAGCCCTTAATAAAGAGCTTTGCAAACAAGCCAAAAGGGATAAAGCTAGTATATCATAGCCTAGAGAAACAACTGAATTAGCACAAGTAAGCACCACCAATCTATTAACATGCCCCCCTTCCTCGATCCAGTCCTCTGGATTATGCAACGTTCATGGTTGTTGGAGTGTTGTCAATAAAGATCATTCAAAGTAGTCTTTCTTGTGCACTGGGCTGAATCTATACATCATGTAGGAAAGAAACCACCACTCAAAATAGACTTTAATAAGTATGAAAGAAAGAGCCAAGTGGAAAGGTAAGAAATTTTATAGTCTTGTAAATCTTTTGTATTAGATGTCTTGTGCTTTAAGTTGGTGATGTACTTGTCATTTGTTGAGTGTGCCATGCTAAGAACCTAAAGAGGACTGACCGCCTATGACTACCCAGCCGTTGAGGCTGTTGGAGAAGCTCAGGTGATCTAGAGGTCCATTTGTGAGCTTTGAGGGAGGTGTTGCTGGAGTGGTGCTACAGTGGAGCTCATCTAGGTCAAATGGAGCATAGGAGCTATTTTAGTCCGTAGCTGGTTGTCTTGCATGATGAGGCATTGATGGAGCTCATCATTTGGAGCTGTTTGCATTGTGCTGCTTAGGCGGATGGTTGATGTTAGAGCTGTTGGGGCTAGTGACGTACTATAGCCGGCTCATTATTTGGCTTGCAGGAGCCCTACCATTGTTGTGCATGGGTACATATTGGAGGTCGCATTGCCTTCCTTGACGCCCTTCTTTTGCTAGTCTATGGTGGCATTGTGTGTTGCATGGAGTTGAGGCTATTGGAGACGCTAGAAGGCCATTTGGACATGGAGAGCTGCTCACGCTGGAGGCAAACAAGTGCTTGATGGAGGTTGAAGTCATCTGTTGATGTAGGCGATGGCACTGTGTGTCGAGGCTGAGTTAGGGCTCATTGAAGGGAGCTTTGCTGCTACCGTTGGATTCAGAGGCATGTGAGCACTATAGCTTAGTAGTTGGAGCATTGTTGTTGGTGTGAGGCTGCCCATGAGCATTGAAGTTGTTGGAGTCCACTTCCTGAAGCGTCTTTTGCTACTGCAAGGTGGCATGCGGGGAGCAATTGAGGGTCGTTTAATGAGTTAGAGGAGCTTTGCTTGTAATCCTTCGCTACTGGTTGCTGGATCTCCAAGAGTCATTGTGAGCTGTAAAGCATTGGTTTTAGATCCTATGGCATGGGACTCTTGCTGTAAGTTGAAGAAGAGTCATTTAGGAGCTCGTTGTCGCTGCTTGCCCTAGTTCCAACATCTCGTAGAACTTCTAGAACCAAAAGCCTAAGATAGGATCCTCAAGAAGGAAGATAACCATCTATATGAAAGATCACAATCACTAACTAGAGCTATGAGTGGCAGAGTCAGGAGTAACTTGACTCAAAACTAAGAAAAGGAAAAAAAAACTCTAAAAGAAGAGCTATCGACTATAGGCTCATCAACTCCAAACATAATTCTTCTCTCTCTCATATGTGCTCTTACAATTCCAAAATCACTCAAGAACTCAAAAATGAATTTCACAAGAGAACTCCGAACACTAAAATGAACATAAGTGAGCCTCCAAGGTCGAAATGATGAACTTTCTGAACCAAATCGGAGATGGAGGAGAGCTCTACAAGAAGAGGTAGAGAAGTGATAAAGGTGCCTCACGGAGAGGGCTTGTGCCTTGATGGATCTAGCAAGGGCTTATGCCTTGATGAAGCAAGGGCTTTCACTCTCTTCGACGAAAATCTCCCTCATGGAGGATGCCTCGCAAGGAGGGCTTGACGCTCATGAAAGGAGTGGGAGCACCATTAGCTCCGATACCATGATAGTGGAAGTAAGAGAGAGGAGTGCACAATATAGCTACCTGTACACTAAGTGTATTGAAGATGAACATGAAGATATACATGTGAATCCCTTAGGGTTAGGATTAGGGTTAGGGTTTGCCTCTATGCCCTAGAGGTATGGTGCAATTTACATCACCCTCAACAGCTCACATCCCAGGACAACTAGCATTTATTGGTGGCCACATATTATGCAACTCAGTGGGTAGAAGCCAAGGCACAGTCAATAGCAAGGCAAGTATAGTTGCAAAATTTCTCTTTGACCAAATTTGTTCATGCTTTGGTTGTTCTTTATAAATTCTCGCTGATGGAGGAACCTCTTTTAGAAATGAATTAATTGAAGATGTGGTGCATAAGCTAAAGATAAATCATAGCATGTCCATGCCATACTATTCCCAATGTAATAGCTTGGCTAAGAAAACAAATGGATTGTTGTGCAATTCAATGGGAAAGCTTGTAGACACCAGGAAAAGGCATGGATCGGCACTTGATAGAAGTTTTATAGGCTTACAGAACCACATACAAGCTAACTATTGGGTTTACACCATTCCAACTAGTGTATGGGACAGAAGCCATTTTGCCCATTGAATTGGAGATACATAGTCTTCGCACTACTATTGCAAGAATAGAAGGATAGGAAGATGCCTATGCTCAATGCTTGGTACAACTAGAATTCTTGGATGAATGAAGATTACAGGCCTTACAAAACTTGGAAGCGTCTCAAAAAAGGCACAAAGCCCGTTTTGACACCAAATTATGCAAGAAGAAGGATACTACTGAAGGAGATTTGGTCATGAGATTTGATAGCCCTTTAGACAAGCTACTAGAAAAAACCTTTATCAGAGCCGATGGGAGGGACCACATCGAGTCAAGAAGAAGCTCACCAATGGAACCTATTAGCTTGAGGATGTTGACGACATGGTGATACATGGATGCACCAATGAGTATCGCCTTAAATTTCTCAACGCTCAACCACCTTGAGGGCCAGCAGACCCTCTTTATTACTAGAGAGGATCTAATGGGGGGGGGAATATGTGATGCCAAAAATTGATATCTTTTATTTGGCATTGGTATTGCTTTTCTCTAGTAGAGTCTCACTCTATTGGGTAATGAAGGTCACTTCACGTTCTCTCTCTAGAGTGTCTCTCCCATTTTTCCACTACTCTCTCTTCTAAAGTCTTCAAAAGCGATGTCTATCTGGCCACTCATTGTGCATACATGGTTTATCCATTTACAGAGCCACAAAGGGAGCTCTTCCCTTCCTCTTAGGTTAACTCTATGGGTCTTGGATCATTGATGAACTCTGAGCATGGAGGGAATATTCTCCCAAGTCGGCATTAGGAGAAGAAGTAGGTGTTTTTCATGACTGTTTGACCCCCTGTTAGTATTTTGCTCTCAGATCTCAAACCAAAAAGCTATGACTCTCTGTGTGTGACTATTTATTTTCAAGACAATTTTTACCCCCTTTCAGTAAAATGTGCATAACTTTTCAACCGCTTCTCTGTTTCTTATGAAACTTATATCAGCATGAAGCACATTTCAAGCTGCATCTCTATATGTGATTGAATATTTGATATCATGCCTCTGTTAGAAGTTATGGTCCTCTGTGTGTCTGATGATAGTTTGTAGAGTGTTTTGAGCTCCTTGTAGAGAGATCTATGAAGGAGGTGCAATGTTTCCCCATAACCTACCCATCCGATCCAATTAGCCCCTTCAAACTCCTTGATATATATCAGTTCATGCCATATTGAGCCCCCAGATCTTCTTTCAAGAACGTATTGCTCTTCTCTTTGGCGCAGACCGGCTTAGTGAGACTGTGGCCTCCTCTGATCCTTTTCTTTTTCTATGCTAGAGTACAACGTCACTTGGGACATTACCATCTTCATTCTCATCTAAGGAAAGAAAGGAAAGAATGTGTGATGTGGTCTCTTAGCATGAAAGTTTCTATCTATTTCCCCTTTCCCAATGATAAAGGTCTCTTTCATTAAGTTTGGAAGTAGTAGGAAGCTAAGAGGTGCGTGAAGTTTTATTACCCCCAACTTCATGTCACAGTGGTCTAACCAACTTTCACTATGCTTGCACTAACAGAGTTGTTGGGAATACTGCTATACAAAGAGTATAACATCAATGTAAGCCCACTTTGGGAAAACCACATAAAACTGTTACAAACAGAAGACAAGACACATGAGAACTCTCAAAATGGGCCACGAAGAAACAGTAGAAGAACATCTTGCCATCAATACTTTAGTTCATGGAATATATAGAAGCCAACAAGCTGTTGACTTCAAAGCTAAAACTATTGCAATTGCTCCTTCTGAAGGATTTTGTCCTCTAAGCATGTTCAAAGACAAATCTTGTGAAGAGCTAGCATTTACCAGGCTATTCTTTGGCAATCACTGAAACTACAATATTCCCAAACTTATCTCATACCAAAACACTCCATGTTGGGAACTAACAAACATGGATCGCCATAATTACTACAGGGAGCTATGTATTCTATTCTTACCATATCACATTTTTGAGCCAACTTTTAACCAAAGCACCCCTACATGGCATGACATGTACTTTGACAACAAACATATCATAGACCCAAACAAGCAAAAATTCAACAAACTCATTCCAAGAATTATTTCAAAATCAACGACTACCTCCAATACTTCCACATCCTATCAACATTCAAAAACATTGACACATATGACATTGGAAAGACATGTCAAATCCAACTAAACCAAATCAATTCCACACCGAATACTTAGTAACATACAAACTTGTACCTAACAATGAATATTACCCGACCTTAAGGAAACTAAATATTGATTCTAGAAGATATCATGCTCAAAAAAAGAATTGAGCCATCAAAGCCATTCCATCTATTCTTAATGGGAAATGTTGGAACAAGTAAAACATATACACTAATGACCATCATCCAAGCACTTCTAAGGTATTACTTGCACAAACAAACTAGCAATATGGAACTCCCAAAAGTCCTCTTGCTAGCTTACACTGGCAAAGCTGCATTCGATACTGGTGGCACAACAATTCATTCAACTCTACATTCAACACTAATGGCATCCCACTACACAAGTTTATCAATGGAAGAATTGTAAGAGCTATCACAACTATATGAAGACCTCGAACTAGTTGTTTTTGCGATGAAGTCTCACTGACTGATTGGCCATATCACATTTGTTGCAACGGACATGCATTTAAGAGAAATAAAGCACAACACCTACAACCATTTGGAGGACTTGATGTTCTCTTGTGTGGAGATCTATGCCAAGCTAGCCCTACAAAAGACTCATGGCATTTCATGGAGCAATCATCAAACACATTGATGACAACATCTTTCTAGAAAGAGAACGTCCTACTCTATGAACTTAACACTCCAATGTGACAAACAAATAGCCAATTCATACAACTACTCAACAAAGTAAGAACAGGGCAGCAAACATTAGTGGACATCTCACACAAACCAAGAATACCTCAGAAAACCATTGCAAAAGGAAAGTATTCCACACCTTTTCTACAATATTGCTGCAAAATACATGCACAACAAAGAAGTGTTTGACTTACTACAAGACAATCCGCATATTCTTCATCCATTGACAAAAAACACAAGACATGCAGTAAAACAATAAAAATACCAACAAATCCAAAAAAACACAGCCAGCTTACACGGAACATTACATTTGAAAGGAGGAATGATAGTTGAAATATGCTCTAAAAACTTGGATATTTCTGATGGGTTGGTCAATGGTGCCAATGGGATAGTCAAACATTCAAACACAACCATAGAAAACCAAGTTTTTTGGATTTTGTTTAATGACAAAAGCTCGAGAAGACAAGCTAGCTTTACAAACTCATATCTGTACAAAGACAATATTCCATCTACTTGGACTCCAATACAGCCAATTACAAGGGAATTTCAAGTAGGCAAAAACTACTTGAACACAGTTTCCCGATGCCAATTCCCCATTCAATACATTGTTCACAAGGACTATCCATGGATTACCTAGCATTTGACCCTTCGTTCATCAAATCACATGGCCTAACATACACAACACTATCATTCCTCATCAACCCACTAGAACCAAAACATATCAAAGTAGATCACATGTTCTAAAAGAGATTGAGTGCTTACAAAACGAGCGACAATGGATTCCATATTATATAAACTTGTCAAAAAAATATAACCTATACACATTTAAATCCCTAAACACAAGAGCACTATCTTCATACTTAATGGCAAAAGCTTGCTAAGTGCCACAATCCTCTGCCTTCAAGAATTACATACGAACACATCAACTACACTAGATTCACATGCATGCAAGAGTAATGGTGCCAGAATAGCAACTTGTTACAAACATGAAATACTCTTGCAACACGAAGAATACATCCATGGGAAAAAATGTGAATTGCCTGCTAATAATATTCTCAACCAAGAATTTTGTAAAATTTGCAATTATTAATGTCTACAAATCACCAGGGTTTCGGAACGTAGTGAGACAAGCAGAGAAGAGGGATCATCTACACAAAACCTGCAGCCCGATCTTCCAAGGTGCAAAGAGAGAGGTTTAGGTAGCTATGGTGAGCTTCAATATGGAAGACTTAGAGGATTCCAAGGACGAAGTGAACTTGATGACTCACTTGTTGATGAAGGAGGGGACGAGCAACAACGCATTTCTTGCAACATCGCCGGATGGGAAGGAGGTGGTGTTCTGATCAGACAAGGACGGGTACAAGAATTTGTACATGATGGATGCAAAGAAGGGGGAGGAAGGGGGTATTAGGAGGCTGACAGAAGGGAATTGGACGGATACAATGCCGGATTGGTCACTGGATGAAGAGTGGACAGTGTTCTCATCAAGCAGGGTGGTGAAGCTCAGAAAATGGAGAAAATGCATCCCATTGCCCCCTCATCGCTCATGTTGCCCATGTGTCAAATGCCCTGTAGCACCTACCTACTACCTATGCTCACATGTCAAGCCAACAACTTGGATAATCCGTAGTAACTCTGCTTTAGACGGGACCTAGAAAAGCAACTTTCTTGTTGCTATAGCCTGCCCCTAGCGGGGCAATGCTAACAAAGGTGAATTACATTCAAAAGGCCTACCCTCACAACCGGACATTCTGATTTGTGTCAAGAAGAGAGTGGTCGGACCAATAAATAAATGAAGTAAGTTCTGGTTATTTTATGGTGTTGTGGTTTGTTTGTCCATATGTGGTCAATGGTGGACCCATGTGTATTGTAGGTGGATAATGAATTAGTTGGGTGAATTTTTTTTTGCCATGAATATGGGTTGTGTTGTAGTCAATGTTGAAATCTCCTATGATTGTTGTAGGTATTATGGTTGTATTTTGTTTAGTAGTTTGTCTAGTGAAGATAGAAGCATTGAATGTATTGGCAAAGTGAATGGGAACCCACCTACAAATTGAGTTGGAAGGCTGATCTCCATGCAGAGCGTAAAGATATAGAAGTTTCATATGTCTGTATAGTTCTCAACAAGCTATAGATTCTCAACTCCTGCACGGACTTCTAAATAGTCTTGCCTTACGAAACATCACGAGGATTCTTTGTTATTAGTTAATATATATTTGTCCTCTACGTTACAGATAGGATTTTGCATGAATTATGACTAAGTTTTCCTTATATGCCAAAAAGTATCAGGCATACTATCAGCTTTATGCCCTCTTTCGTCAACTCTTGGCACAAAATGTTTGATATAATGGCACGAAATGTTTGTGTTGTATGCAAGGTGGGTGCTAATACCATCTAAGGTAAATGTATCTGTCTCCATTTTTGCTGCAGGGCGTGGGGTATCCTTCGATGAATGTTTGTTTCCCATATGTGCAGGTGTTGTGTTCTTCTCTACCGTGAGCATTTCTTGATAGAAAAAGACCATACGCTATTGTGTACGCCTTATTTTGCGCCTCATTCCTTCCCAAAGCCTCCCCTATGCTTTTGGCTTCTAATAAGATCTTCGCTTCCGGGTCAAGATTGCATATGAATCGCCATGACGACGGCCACACCAAAGGTTCTACTCTTTCTTGTTGAGGGCAGTGCTATCGACACCCCGTGCCTCTTGTTTTTTTTCTTCGTGGAAGCCGCTCCGATGCCACGTTCGCATTAAATTCCCACAACACCCACAAACCACAAAACTACCACAACACCCACAACCCACAAAAACTACTTACCAAGACAAGTTTTCTTCCTATAAAATGCTCAGGATCCAGTCTTTTCTTCTCTGCCAGAAATGCAGATGGCTGGCTGTGCTCAAGCTCAGAGTCAAGGTGTTGTTCATTGATTTCATCTAAAACAATTCTGTGAGCAACCTCTTGTCTTTTGCATCATTCCTTACATCTCCTCTTTCAATCATCCAACATCTTCTTCTTCATCCATAGAGCTCTCCAAACCAAGACGCAATTTTGTTGCCTTGCTCGCTCGCTTTAGTTTCCCCCGTTACCATGACCGATGTCGTCTGCCCTGAGTGCCGTAAGCCCACCGAAGTCGTCCTCGATCATGCCGCTGGTGACACTGTTTGTATGGAATGCGGACTTGTCCTCGAGGCCCATTCTATCGATGAAACTTCCGAATGGAGGACTTTCGCCAACGAGTCCGCAGACAATGATCCCGTTCGTGTAGGAGGCCCTTCCAATCCCCTCCTAACTGATGGTGGCCTTGCAACCGTCATCTCTAAGCCGAATGGTGCTCAAGGAGATTTCCTTTCGTCGCTTGGGCGGTGGCAAAATCGAGGATCGAATCCAGATCGATCTCTTATTCTGGCTTTCCGCACAATTGCTACAATGGCAGATCGGTTAGTTTTCTATCTCCTTTGCTCTCTTATAGTCGTCCCTTCTATTTCTTATGGTGATGAAACATGTAAGTTAGTCAAGAAGATAGGGTTTTGAGTTTTATGAGATTGCAGCAAACCGTAACAAACGTTAGGGACGATTGTTTAAGAATCTTCTTTTAGAATTTGGCACATCAACCCAAGCGTCTGGTGTCTTTTAGATTTTCAGCCCAGACGCTTTGGGTATCCGTGGTCACTGCAAACTCGGGTTTTTGCTCCCGTTGCAGGATAAGGAAAAATGCATATTTATTATTTCTTAGAGGCCTCAGGTCTTATGATTAGTTGCGGGATCCCATTCTGTAGTCATTTTTATTTCTTATTCTACAGTCATGTTTTAATTATTTGAATTAGCTGACCTTGGCTCGATTGGATTTGGCAGACTGGGTCTCGTTTCAACTATCAAGGTAATACTTAAAACTCCTCAGCTCTGTGTGTATGCGGTCGCCTGTATACTTAAATTCTAGGAGGCTTTGACCGTACGAAATACCTTGAAAGTGTGTAAGGTTGATGAATTTACTCTGTCACCACAGCCTTAATGCCTATTGTTAAGAGTCAAAGCATGGAGAGCGGACATTTTTTGTGCAGTCTGGATACTAGAAATGAACGATATCGAACGGAGGGTGATTTTTTTCTAATCGCACAAGATTTCTAAGGCTTATGGAGGAAGGCCATTAGGTTTTACTTACTGCCTACTTGTTAGTTAGAGATGAACGCTGCTGCTTTAAAATTTTACAAGGGTATTGGCTGTGAGCACAAATTGGAAAGTGGATATCCTGAGTGCTGTGTAAATTGCATCTGTTTTCTGCAGATGTGCAGTTTACATCTAGTTATTAAAAACTCATTCCAAACTCTCATTGTAAAAAATTGACCAGCCACTTTGTAGTTGGAAATCCAACTTTACTTTCAGTTATATCGGTTGTCAAAGGTTGAGTACGTGATATTTTAGTCAACGGGCCTATGTTTGATCTTCTCAAGGGGACCCTTCATTTTGTTTCACTTTCTGCTGCTCTGGTATAATTGTAGCAGGAACAAGTTTTGAACTGCTTCTTTGTCACAGCCTTGTAGTTGTGTTGTGTTTCTCTTTGCTAGCCTTCCCTTCCCCATTTTTGTATATCCTTCTTAGGCCTCTGACAATAGGCAATTCAAATGTCCAGGTGAAATTGTTCGCTTTTGAAGTGGAGAAGTTCTTACAGCTGGTCCTTCTTTGCTGTGAAGGATCGAGCAAATGAGATTTACAAGAAGGTGGAAGATCTCAAGTCAATCAGGGGAAGAAATCAAGATGCTATTCTTGCTGCTTGTCTCTACATTGCGTGTCGCCAGGAGGACAAGCCACGGACAGTGAAAGGTGATGTAGTCTGGTTCCGGTTAGTCTGTCCTGACAGTAAACGTGCCATTCTTTTGTAATTCATTATGTGCTTTGTTTTGAAAGACAAGATTATCATTACAGAAATCTGTTCGGTAGCAAATGGTGCTTCTAAGAAAGAGATTGGCCGAGCCAAAGAGTTCATTGTTAAACAACTGGAGGAGGAAATGGGGAAGTCTATGGAAATGGGAACGATTCATGCTGGTGACTTCTTGGTTTGTTTCTTTAGCTTTTACATTCAAGCATTTGGATTTGCTATATATAAACCAAAATATAGCATGCATGCAAAGTTCTAAAGGAAGGCAAATCTTATTGAAATCCATTTGCACCAGTCTGAGGTAGCCTCTTGGCCTTGTGGGCTTTTTTGTTTCCAGAGACGGTTCTGTTCACATCTTGGCATGGGTAATCAGTCTGTAAAAGCTGCAACTGAAGCAGTGAAGAAATCTGAGGAGTTGGACATCAGGTAAACAAGTTTTACTAGGAGCTTGTGAACAGCCAAGTGATAATATACCTTTATATCTTCTATTCCTTAGGAAGTGTGGTAGGTTTTCTGAATCTCTATCTTTGGTCCAATATGAGAGCTGTCTGGTTGTGGGTGACCTTCCAAGTGTGTCCTGACACAAATGGTGGCCTGTGGTTCACTTTGTGAAGAGCCCAGTGATGCCAAGCATGTGGAGAAAGCCAAGTCTCTAGCTTGGCTTTGGAGTCCATAGTGACGCTTTGCCAAACGTTTGGACCTTGTCCGTTTAAGACATCCATAGTTCCATTGGTGGGATCAAGCAGAGTGGTCCCCTCTTGCTGAGTCTTAACAAAATCTTGTCCCGTTCTTCCTTTGTTTTTCCAGTCCAGGAGGCAAATTCTTCCTTAGCTTCCCAGGCTAAGCTCTCTTTCGTTACTCACTTGGCATGCTGGGCATGCTTGTCTAGTTGCATTTGCATCATGTTTTGATCTGTTTGCTTCAATGTCTGTGAACATTTAAACTCCATTTAAAACACCAGATCTCATGTTGGCATGGCAATCTTGTGAGAGAACTCTCAAAAAAAGCTGCTGCAAAGGATCTAAGTGCTGGCCAAAAATATGGATTATCAGCTCTTGGGGTAGCAGATACAATGGCATGGCAATCTTGTGAGAGGACTAAGCGCTACAATGGGCCTAAGCGCTGGCCGCACTACAATGGGCCTAAGCGCTGGCCAAACTTCTCTCACCATGATGCTGGTTGGAGCATTCTAGATCTCTCTGGTCCCACTCTAAGGCTAAAGCTCCCTAGTCTTATAGGTTCTGCAGCTGTTGCATGACAACAGCAGGAAAAGGCATGTTTTGTATGTACTCTCCCATCAAGTGGTCAAAACTGTCATCTTTAATGGGTGAGCTGCCTATGATTCCCCTAGAGATGATGCAACTCTGTGTTCCAGTGCATGGATTGGTTCAAGAAACCAGAATGTAAACAAATTTTACGAGGAATGAAATGTTACTCCATCTACAATAATGACTAGAGTGAAGACATCCTGAGTAAAGTTCTTATGTGCCTAGGACTGGACCTAGGAGCAATGTTCTTATGGCCTGGGACTGGACCTAGGAGCAATGAACTGGGTAAAGCCAATGGCTGTAAATTAGCATAGGTATGTGAAGATAGTGCCTTTGGTTGAGCACTAGAAGCTAGTGAGGGGGTGTCTAAGTTAAAGGACCCCTAAGAATATGGAAAAGGTTTCGGAATTTGTTTTTGAGAACATAAGCAAACTTTAAGGGAAACAGAATGTTACGTCACCTGTCATAGTGACTAGAGTGACGGCACTTTAGGAAAGTTTTTATGACCTAGAAGTGGGCCTAAGAGAAGGAAATTATGGGCAATTGGGATCTATACATTTTTTGGATAATATTTATGTATAATTCATGGATACGTATTTCTAGCTGGGTGGGTCAAACTACCCCATCTGGAAGTTCAAGATCCGGAATCACATCTGTGGCTAGGAAGCTCGGGAAGGTGACACGCAAGCCTTGTTAATAATCATAGGGACTACAATGGATTCCATCATTCCACATCTTGACTGCAGTCATTCCACATCTTGACTGCGACTGCGATATGTTCGGTCAGGCGTGGACCATTCTAAAGGATCTGTATAAGATCATCAATTTGTCAAGGATCCTATCCCTCCAAAATCAAAATGAGAATTCTGGAAGGGGATCAAGTACACGACCATCTCACGAAGGTGAAGGTGGTGAAGGATCAGTTGAAGGTAGTGACAACAAAGTGGACTCAATTGTGCTAGTGGTATTGGGATGCTTCCAAGAAATTTCAAAGGCTTGTTACCCATGATGGCAAGAGAGAGGACTAGGCCTCTTACATTCGAAGAGCTTGGTCCCGTGTTTTGCAAAAAGAAGCCTGGAAGAAATTGCATGAGTACAACAACGACAAGGCTTTTTTGACAAGAGGAAAAGACAAGGGCAACTCCATTGAGGAAATGCCCAAAGAAGAGTCCAAGGGTGAAAGCTCGGATGATGTAGACAAGAAGAAAAAGAAGAAAAACACGAAATGTCATGAAGTGTTTCTACTGCGAGAAACTTGCCACTTCACGAAAGAGTGTAGGAAAAAGAAATCAGATCAGAACATGTAACCAGCCTTCGGAATCCCTAGGGCAGTAAACCACAACTAAGTCTGATCACACCGTCAATTACAGCCACTTAACTCCCAATTAATCACACCACATCAAATAGCATAAAAGAAAGTACAGGTGAGGCTAGAATGCCCCTGCTCAATGATCACACAGCGACATCGATTGGCCCCAAACACTTGGCGCCCCTTGCGATATTTCTTTATTGTTCTTTAGTGAAAAGTAATAGCAAACTTACAACCAGGGTGCACCCTGAACCGTTCCCACTGGCTACCACCTTGGGTTCACCCTCTGTAACTGGGTGATTGCAATAGACCCAGGGAATCCCATAGAGAATATCAAAACAGAGAACTAGAAATGAATCCCATGGTGAAAACAAAGAGAAACTGGGCCGGAAATCCGGGATTGCGCGCCCAGAGCATAGGCTGCAACCAAAAACAACTGCTCCCCACAAGAACAGGTCCCCGAGGTATGCAGAACCCTGCCAAAGACCTCCAAACAGAGTTTCACAGCCAGAAGCCCTGATTCACAGCAAGAAAACCAGCCTCAGGCTGCGTGCAAACACCGGACACTTGCAACAGGGTCTGTACAGTCCGTACACAGTCCTGCAGCCTGGAAAGGGGCCCGTACAGTCTCTACGGACTGTTTGTCGGTCCGTACAGACTGAAAAACGCGCCGTACAGCAGCAAAACAGCGCTAGGAGGGGCTCGAGCAAGTCGCAGAAGGTGCTCCTTGATTTGGGCTGCATGCAACAGGGCTGGATGCAAGGAAACAAAGAAAAACAGCAGCAAAACAGTGACTAGCAACCTTCGGAAGGTCTGGTGCAGCAGCAAGGAGCAGGAGAAGATGCAGAAGTGGGTGGATTCTAGAGCAGGCCCTTGATGTGGACGCCATCTGCCCTAAAGGAGGGGAAAAGATGCTAAAAGTGGGGGGAAGATGCTAAAAGTGGAGCTGGTAGGTTGCATACCTGACACGTGCCACATTAATGCCCCCTGTACCAAGGAAACGTTGGTTTCCTATGGGCAACTTTTGAACGTGGCACATTAATGCCCCTAAGCCCCTATACCAAGGAAACGTTGGTTTCCTAGGGGCAACTTTTAAAGGCTCTAACCCCACTAACCAATGACAAACATTGGCACTGTCTAGGGGCAACCTTTTAATCCTTTTGAACCCCTCCTCTCACGTGAAACTTGGGAATCTATTTGGGGGCAAGCATCCTAGCTCCGTCACACCCCTCCGCGAGGTCAAAGTGATGCCATGCCTTGATTCTACTAGTTAGATCTAGCGAGTGTCTAGATAGATGTTAACACTAGGGGCTTTTAGGAACTCACCGCTCCTCTAGGCCAGTCCCCCATGGCCAAACTGGTTACAAACTTAGTCATAGCTTATTTGCTTACAAAATTCGCGTCCCCGTGACAGAACAGGCAGAGGGAAGCCAAGCCCAAGGGAGAGACAAAGTCCGAAGCAGCAAATGTAACAATAGGAGAGGAGTTCATGGTCATTGAGCATTGTTCTGCACGTGGGGTGGCTGAAAACAGAGAAAGTTGGTATGCTGGCAGTGGGGCATCACGACACATGTCAAATAGAAAAAGTTGGTTCAAAGCCATGGAATTGGCACATCTCGACTCAAAGGTGACTGGTAGACAATCAGACATATAGAGTTGGTTCATTCAGACATTTGTGGGACTGATGTCTACCGAGTCATTTGTAGGATCACTTTATTTCTTGCTCTTCATTGATGATTACAGCGGTATGATATGGGTCTTATGCCTGGCTGAATAGTCACAAGCCTTTAACAAGTTTAGGGAATGGAGAGCCAAGTTGGAAAGAAGACTTGGGGAAAGAAGTAAAGGCATTCTGAACCGACAGAGGGGGGGAAGGAGAGTTCACTCTCGAAGCTTTTCAATGCTTTCTGTAAGAAGAAAAGGATCAAGATACAGCTCACCATAGCACGCATATTCAGAGAGAAAGAATGGTGTGATGGTGGAGATGGAGTTAACGATGATGAGGGGGAAGATGTCACAAGCAGCCACAGCCCATGGCATGCTGTTTACAGGCTACAGTGCTATCAAATATCACCAGGAAGGGCTTTTTGGTCGACATTGACTTTTGACCAGCCTCGTTGACCAGCCATATAGGGTGGTTAATCTCCCCGAAAAGCCTATTGGTAGCCCCCTTTGCCTCATTCTTCATCCAACTCTCTAGTACTCTAGCCTTCAGCCAGCCGCTCCAGGGATCAAGATTAAGGCAGGAGAGTTTGCAGCAGCCCAACAGCCCCTTCCAGCCCTCCTTTAGTTAGTCCTCAGCCGGTTCAGTCTGGCACAGCAGTCTCTAGTTCTCTTTTGTAGTGAGGGTTCTCCCTCCATAGAGTACTTGTTCTTTACAGTTGTATTCAGCCCTCTGGGCTAGATATTTATTCAGTAATTATTTTCCTTTTTGGAGGCCCACTATATTCTCTCCCTCTGATTATCACACTCACTCCACAGTTCCACTTGTGTTTTGAGTGCATCATTCTTTTAGTTCAGATAGTAGTGAGCAGGAGAAAGAGTGGGTTAGGCTATCTCCCTGTTACATTTATGTCAGAGCTTCAGATTTTCTTTCGTGAGATAGGGAGGGTCAGTTTAGGGACAGCCCCACTGTTTTATGTATAGACAATATTGGGAAAAGACACCATGAATACATTGTCATGTGCCTGGTCATAAGAAGGAAGATTGCCCGCACTTCTAGAAGCTTCGAGCAGGATGGAGCGGCATCAAGTGGTTCACCAACAGCTTCAACTCCTATGGGGACAACCTCAGTGTTATCGAGGAGCTTGAAGATTGGTAGAAGGGGGAACCTCGTCACTTTCCCAACATGTTTCATTATGGCTAAATTGGTGGTCAGAAGGGACTTATCTTGGCAGATTCAGGTAGCTCTGAGGACATCATTTCCACAAAGTAGATAAGAAGGCCCAGTTGACTCTTACGCCGACGAATTCCATTGCCTGGAATGGCACATCTCTAGGGCACTCCGGGGCAGCAGACGAGCAGCATGCAGGTCTCTTAAGCCACTCTGAAGATCTCAGGGTGGGTAGACAGTCGGCAATCAGGGTCGCATCTACGCAGGCAACGGAGACATGATGGTGGCACTAGTATGAGGTCCGATCAGATTATCAGAACCATGGCTTGGATGTCAAGATCCTAGGTCATGGGTCCAAGTTCATTTTTTGCCTTAGAGGTGTTCCGCCTCGACCTTTGATTTCAATAGTTTAGAGGGCCAGGATGTCTCTCTCACGACGAATCTCCCTCTGTCCCTCTCACCAATACGCGCAGAGGAGGATTGCATTGAGCATCTTCGTGTGTCATTCGGCCACATCAGGTATCCTTACTTGAAGTCACCATAAGACCTTGGGATGCAGCTCCTTCAGATCAGAATTCATGAGCTAGGCATTCAAATCACAATTCATGAGCCAGGAATACCACAGTCAGCCACCTCCAGCATATTGGGAGGCTCTCTTCATACCTCAGTTCTAATTTCAGCAAAAGGGGATGTCACGAGCATCCACAGCCCATGGCATGCTGCCTACAGGCTGCAGTGCCATCAAATATCGCCAAGAATCCTCAAGAGGCAGTACAAGTCAAAAAACGGAGAGGTGACTTTTTGGTCAAAAACTCAATGAGTTGACCTTATGGTCAATGTTGACTTTTGACTGACTTGTTCAACTGCTGGCGTTGACCAGCTGACCAGGGTTGCATATATAAGGCAGCCCCCTTGGCCTCATTCTTCATCCAACTCTCTAGTACTTTAGCCTTCAGCCAGCAGTAGCTCCAAGACCCAGCAGCCCCTTCCAGGCCTCCTTCAGCTAGTCATCAGCCGGTTCAGTCTCTAGTTGTCTTTTGTAGTGAGGGTTCTCTCTCCATATAATACTTGTTCTTTACAGTTGTATTCAGTCCTCTGGGCTAGACATGTTACGCTCTAGCTGAGGTAGCATGACCTCGGAAGAATCAGTCGACATTTCCCTTATAGGATCTATCTCTGTAATATATGTGTTTGCGCTTCATGTAAATGATCGGGAGGGATTTAATGTCAAGGTCCTAGGTGAGGGCTGATAGCACCAGACTAGATAGATCTGAGACCAAGGGCCTAGTGCTAAGATTGTGCCTAGGGGCAAGGGATTAAATGCATCCCAAGAGAGGGGTGAAATGTTGCATTAGGAAGGCCCTATATGGATGACATGTGGCATCTAGATCTATCTAGGGATTTGGGGTTTGCTAAGGCTAGAGAGAGAAGAGAAGAAAATGATTCATGTGATTTTCAACGTAGATCTCTGTCTGGCTCGTGAGCCTTAGCAAGATTTGGCTGGGAGGAGAATCATGGTGCTGCTCCCGTGATTGCAGTAGAGGCTAGAATAGGAGAGTTTGACAAGACATTTGTTCAGTTATTATATTCCCTCTTCGGAGGCCCACTATATGCTCTCCCTCTCGTTGTCACACTCACTCCACAGTTCCACTTGTGTATTGAGTGCAGAGAGTGAGTTAGGCTATCTCCCTATTACAGAAGAACCTTCCCAGCCTTGCACATTCTAAAACAAGGCGAAGACTAAGGCGGTTGAAGATATGACCCCACATGAAGCCTACTATGGTAAGACGCCTATCATTGTGCATTTGAAAATTTTCAGTTCTAAAGTTGTGGGAGGCATGTGGTTTATTGGTCATGTGTCAGAGTCTCTTGTATGGTGTGCCGGTTGTTGCCACTTGGAGTCACTGAGTCTGTCTCAGAGTAATGCCTTTTGTAAAAGTTTCACGATTTGCCCGTGCATACAGGTCTTTAAAGCCCTTGTGGATTTCTGTGTGGTCAACGGGATGTGTCAAAGCCTTTGTCTCTACTCTTACTGCCCAGGAGGGAGGGCTTCAGGTCCCGCAAATAAACCTCAGACACCATTCTAGAGGTGATAGACATCTGGGCCTTCCAATTGAAAAGGCAGAGAGTTGTGAACATAAT